>NC_045706.1:69007920-69305622 GCF_009834535.1 Camelus ferus | reverse complement strand
CCCACACCTGCAGATTAACCAACTGCAGATCAAAAGTATTAAAAAAAACAGTCCAAAAGTTCCAAAACTCAAAGCCTGAAACGGCCCCAGCTAGTGACCGCTCTAATCGTTAGATCAGAACATCTCCGCTATGATAGTTTATCAGAGGGGAGGTGAGGGGGGTCCCTCCGCTGGCTTTCCTGGTAATTGATGAGCTCACGTGACGTCAAGTCCCAAGTGACTGCTTACCCCCCCTCCCCCGGCAGGGAAGGCGCTGCCATGTCCTGCTGCTCATGGTTGGGTGTGGCTCCAGGACCTCGCTCCTAGGCTCCAGATCCCCTATCCGTTAACCCACTGATGTCACTGTCGCCGACTCTGGGCTCTTTCTTCAGTCTAGAGGCCTGGCAGATACAGGGCTCGCAGGGCCTCCAGGTGCAGCCTGAGCCAGGAGGGGCCCTGCAGATGAGCCCTTCAACAAAAATGCAAACCCCGACCCTTTTCCGAAGCCTAACCCCGGGCCTCCCTTCTCCTCCGATGTCCTCCCAACCAACGCACCCCCACCATGCTCTCCACCACCCACGGGGTCTTCCCCCCTGGAAGAGGCTACGCTGCCCATCTCTCCTGGGGTCCCTTTACACAGGCATCTTTCTACTACACGTGACGTGTGGCCATCAGCCAGGCCAGGACGCTTACAGGAGAATGGGGGACCGCAGGTCCCTCCGAGGCCTAAGACGCTGAGTTGGTTAATTTGCTGACAGTGCCAGACACTTCCCTGGGCCAGAGGACTGCAATAAAGCGACTGGGTCCCTGCTTTCAGGGTCTCACACCCCCAGAGCACCCCCTGCGAACCTGGAAATCTTAAAACGGACAGAGTTTAAAGAGACCTCCAGACTGAGTGGCCCCACATTCCTCTTTTAAAAATCAGCTTATACTCACTGCCCTGGAAGCAAAGCAATTCAGACGTGGGCACCAAAGTGCTCCCACCAGCCCTCCCCCCACCTCCGTCCTCAGCATCAGCAAAGAAATTCTAACTCTGCTCTCCCATCTGATGCTCTAAGTTCTTCTGCTAAAAAATCTTCACCTTTTAAAGGTAAACATATAATTCTTACAAGATATAAAAATCGAAAGAAAAAGAAGAGAAATCTTCATCTTCTTCGTTTCATCTTTTCCAGAAAAGGAGGAGGTCAAAGTTCAGTTTTAAACCCGCGAAAGCTCACAGTGGATAGCAAGGCACCCGAGTGACAGTTGTCACCGGGCTGCCTCCCTGGAGGCCGGGTCTCTTCCCCCTCCTCCACCCCTACCAGCCCACCAGCAAGGGAGGCACCTCTGGAGGAGTGTCTGTGGATGGAATGACAAAGAGAACAGGAAGAAGATAGGAGTGCCTCCTGAAAGGTTCCCAGGGCCCGCCCTCGCTACCCCCCCCCGCATCTCCCGACATCCCCTCCCTGCTCTACGGTTTGGGAAAGGGCTGTGAGTTAGGATGCCGGGCCAGGAGGATGGATTTAGAAAGCTTCACAGAGCCAGACACACAGCAGCCACCAGACATCACCCCGATTTAACTGCCCTAAAATTAGCAGTCGGAGCGAAGCAGTTACTGCACGATTGCGTCAGAGCGCTTCTGACTGGCTGACTGCCAGTTTTAGACAAATTGTCCTGCTTTGCTGGAGCAGGACACAGTATTCTGGAACCCAGCCAGCGAGGCATTTCAGGGACTGTTCGGTTCTAGTGTTGCCATGAATGTTTCATCATTCGGCGACAGGTGAGGGTGTCTGGCTGCATCTGCAAAGGGGCTTCTTTTCTTTGTTGTCAGCACTGTTCTTTGGGTGAGGAAAGTACAGGTGGGTGAATCCTTTTAAATATTTAAATGCCTGAAATGTATTTAGGGATTCACATCCAACGGACTTAAACAAAGATTATGCAAATCCAGCAAAGGATCCATGCAAAACAAAAACTGTTCCTCTTCTGCTTCCTTTAATCCTGGCAAAGACTCCAGAGCTCAAGAAATGTCCTCTGCAGGGTCACAGCAGAGCCCTCTCACCTCCCAGCCAAGGAGAGAACCTGGTTCCATCCACACAACTGCCACCTGACCGCAAAGTACGATATTTTTCAGAGGATGCACTGGCTGACAGAACAGGGCATTTTTTTTTTAGACTAGAACCATAGCTCATGAGCCCACCCCGAAGCCACCACCCCCATGCCTGGGGGAACGGTGGTGGGATAATGGGCTCTCTCCTCTGCAGCCACCTCCCTTACCAGCCCCCTCCCTGCCTCTCCTCTCCTAAACCCCGTTATGATTTATTGAGACCAAAGGGACCTCACAAGGATGCGAGGGCCCCACGGTGGAGCAAAGAGCCGGGTTTAAACTCTAAGAACTAAGATTCGGAAAACCACGTGTTCTTGCTTTCGCTCTTAGCTTTTGCATCCGTACCAGGGGATAATCCCACCAGCCTTGCAAGGTTCTGGTTCAGCAGGTGCGAGGACATAAATGAAAGTTCAAACACAATAACTGCTTTTAAGTCTCCCTGGAGGAATCTCTCTCCCCAGTCCTTTCGTCTGTCCCTCAGTCAAACACGTTAGCCTCCCTCCCTCTCTCCTCTCAGCATTTAAGACTTTTTAGAGGGAGGGTATAGCTCAAGTGGTAGAGCGCCTGCCTAGCATGCACGAGGTCCTGGGTTCAATCCCCAGCACCTCCTCTGAAATTAATTAATTAATTCATTAAACCTCCCTCTGCTTTAAAAAAAAAACAAAAAACTTTTGAACAGGAAAACAGATCCATTAGTCCAGGCAAATGGTTTACAACGTCTCTCAAATAAACAAAACTGTTGGTAAATAAGGTGATATGACTAGTATTTAGGTTCATCTCTCAGCCTTGCCCATAGCTCCAGTAAGAGTATACACCTTAACACATTACTTTATCAAGAGAGTGATTTTCCCCTCAATTTATGTATTGTGGGCAATCAGTGCTATGGCAGGATGTTCAGATAGGAGACTTCTGCCTGTAAAATTAAAACTGTGCTTTCGGAGCACTTACTGTATTTAAGGCATAAATCAAATTCTTACATACTCTGCAATCCTCAGATTAAAAGCACTAACTTCACTAAAGGTATGCCACCAACTTCTGATGGGTTTTTACAAATCATTATTTCCTGTAGAAATGATCCTGACTGATGGACTGAGCGATATAAGAAAAGGCCACACAGATAACGGTGCACCACCTAGAAATCATTTCTTTTCGGGTACCTTGATTAAGAAGTCCGAGCAGGCTTGTAAGGGAATTGCGGCTTCATCTGAACCCAGTAAGGCTGTGCAGGTGTCAGCTGGGGTCAGACTCTGAAACCTGGGAAAGGCGTAGAGCACACCCTCCCACCCCCGGGGGCCCACCCTCCCCAAACCACACCCCTCTGAGCGGGGCCATCCAGGGTGTGACAGACCAGATGGAACTCCGCTGGGACCCAGAAACTACTTCTCCATCGTTACCTGTTTGATATCAGCGTTCAATTACGGGTCATTTCAAGTGACCCAGAAGAGCTATAAAATGAGGTACAGAAGGCTGTTTAGGTAGATCATTTACAATGGAAATAATCAGAACGTTAAGGTAACACTTAGTTCAACCAAAGCCAAGAGACACGGTTTTCTCATGTTTAAACCCCGGGCTCTCAAGCCTTCCTTTATCAAACACCAGTTTGCGGAAAACCTGTTATCTGGCCAAAAAAACCACAGAAGCATAGGGAACACAGCAATAAACCAGAAATGCCCTTGGGCCTACAGTGCTTAAAGTCCATCAAGGCAAGATAGGAGATAAACATAAAAATTAGCAGATAATATGATGGCAGGCAGTGCTAAGTGCTGTAGATTAAAACCGCTCAGCATCTGGGGGAGGGTGGGTGGAGAGGGTGCTGGGGCTGGCCCACCACCCCCTCCCATCATCCCTGCACCTCCCGCGAGCTCACCAGAGAGGCTGGGACCCTAGCCTCCCTTGCACCAGACGACCATGTGCTGCAGTTCCAGCCAACAGCACGCAGGGTGAACTGCACTATTAACCTGCACGTTCATAGTTGGTCTTATCTTACTCTTTGGAAGTTTCTAGATGAGCAAATGATTAGTTACATCCTTCTATCCTGATAATGGGTCTGCGGTATGCTGGGTATTGACAGTACGATGCTTCTTAAACAGCTGAGTTCAACAAGAAACGTGGCAAGGAGGATGGTACCCTCCCAAAAAATGGAACCTCAAACCAAGCAACCCATAAGCAATTGGAAGAAAACTGGCCAAAGCACAAACTGTCCTCAGGGAAAAGGACAGATTCAGTAACTAGAGGGCCCCTGAAGGTTAGGGTCTGTCTTAAGCTTCCCTCACAAGACCCTACAGGCCCCCCAGAAATTGTTTCCAAAGAGCCATGAACTCGGACCAGGGAGGGTCGGGCGGGAAGCGGTGGTCTCCTAACCCGGGCCATACATTTGCAAAAGTAACAAGCAAGCCTTTGAGGTGCCAAAGAAAATACTCTAACTTTTACTTATGTTTATTATCACCTTTCTTAAAATTTAGTTATGTTGTATTGTCCATCTCAGCGTGGTAAAGTTATATGCATATGCTAAATCGCACATATACACACGTGTACCAACACAGACAGACACAAGTGTGTATGTGCACAGGTGGGCATTAAACACAGGTGATTCTATGCAGATGGAATGCATGTTGGAAAAAGTTTAGAGACCCTATGACAAAGAAACAATTGTTCTCTGGATTAAGGCATTAAACCCTCCGAACAACAGCATTTGTCCTGCATGAGGAATAAAAAAAAGTGTGTAATTCCCAAAATTCCTTACTAGATACTTCAATACAAACAGGCCTGTATCCCACATCTACTCCTCCTGTTCAACAGGGACACGACGATTATCAAAACATGCCTTGATGACAGTGAAAGCAATCACTATGCAGACCACACCAGCTCCGGGGCCCCAAGCACTGCAGTTAGAGATTTTTTTTAGTGTCTACACAACAATGCGTCTCAGCATACCTAATTTTGCATTCACCCAAGAGTTCTTACTTTCCACAGTAACAGTTTTTAACATTGGCTCTTTACCTAGATTTTTTTTTTTAACTTCAGAGTAATTGAATACACAACTAAATAAATAGCCTACTTTGGACTAATCTGATTTTTTAAACAGCTCAATTAACTGGGAGCTGCTTCTGGCAGATTTCGCAACTATGCACAAGTGAAAAACATAAGTAATCGAACTGGTGGCACTCAGCACCCCCCTGATGGCTGAATGCTTATTTGTGAAACAGGAAGAAAAGAGTACTCACTAATCAAAACACTGGAAAATTGGGGAAAGATGATTGTTCTCCTCCCCACCATCTGAAAATAATTCAAACTAAGACAACACCAAACTGCAAAGTAAGTTTAAGACTGGAAAAAAAAAAAAAAAGTCCAACCACCTTCTCTTCTTTTCCACCATCTTTTTAGTGCCTAAGGCCTCCAGAGGCCACAGGGTGGCCCTAGCTTCTCAGTCACTCACTGAACACATACTTCTTAATCTCCAACCCTGCTGAACATGCTTCTCGTTACTAGGGACAGGCTAAAAATGAATTCAGTTCTTAGGCTGATTTGGTCAGTGGAACCAGCAAAGAAGATCTGACGCATTCTTTCAGGACATCTGCGTGGAAAAGGCAGACAGACAGGGGCTAAGAAATTAAGTGCATTTTCGTACTGCACTGGAACCAACAAGAGTGTGACTCCTTGTAAACCTCAAAGGAAGCTTCTCAGAACTCCACTGGTGGTTCAGCTAGTCTAACAATTTTGTCAGCAATGTAGGTGAGACATTTAAAAAGAAGTCTGATCTGGTGTGCAGGCAGCATTTCTTCGGGAGGGCAGGCAAAGGTGCTAGCATCAAACTCCCAAAAGCACCAGGGGAAGAAGCAGCTAAAATAAAGAACAAAGTACAAGAGATGGTAGGTCTGGCAGCAACATCAGGGCAGGAAGGGAATGACAGCATGCTGTTCAGGACCCAGGGGTTCGACTGAATAGGAAACTAACTCGCTGAGTCTGAGAAGAAAAACAAACTTGGACTCTATCCGTGCCAGCAAGACATGCGAGTTAAAGGAAGGGCACCCCCTCCTTGAGGGAAGGGCCTCTACTCTACACAGGTCAAGGTGAGCTGGGAAGACTTCGGCTCTGGGCCCCACCTGGACAGGTATTGTTCAGTGAGTAGTTGAAACATCTCTCCAGAAAGGCTAGTTCTGCAGCTGAACAAGGTGGCAGAATTCAAATAAATCGGTTAGAATTAGATCGCAGTTCTACAGGTAAAAAGCTCCTTCGAGTAGGCAGAAACATCAGAAAGGTGGAACTCTTCACCCCTTCTGAGATCACTGCACAGTACATAAAGGGATCCAAGCATGAGGGAAGGATGAGTTGAGCTGGTCAGGGATTTCCAAACCCTGGTCCTTAGTGATGTTTTCACTGGTCCATGCAAAAGGAAAGAGGGTCTGTGTACAGGTGGGTATACGTGCCTTTGGGGGTAATTTTAACACATGCCCCCTCCGGATAGGAAGAACTTTCCTTAAGTCTGTCTGATAGCATGCATATGTTTCCCTATTTTTTGTTTTTTTGGTGTATTACTGTAACTCGATGAAAGGCATTACTAGTAGACAGTAATTGCTGTTGTTAATTTTCAATATACTTAGGTAACAGCCTCAAACAGTGACCAATGTGACCATCCCTAAAATTTTGATTTTGTTTCTGATTTTTAACTCTACAGGTGGATAAAAACCAACAGTATAGGAACAACCTGAAGGGATAACCACTGGACCTTTGTGGTTCAGGGACGCTATGACAACCAGACTCAACTTACTGCATTCCCTTCTTTCCCATCACCCAAGTTGGCTATACAATGTTGCACAGGGGTAAAAAATGTATATATGAATTGGGTTACACTAAATATGAAATCTTCCCAAGAAATGGAACCTCTAATGGGGGTAAGATCTGTCTCCCTTGGACCACTCTTTGGAACCAAAGTTTACGCATCAAGTTCAGAAAGGATCAAAATAAGTCATCTCTGAAGTAATGAAGCATTTCAACTCCTGTCACACTGTGAGCCTTCCTTTAAAAGGGGTCACAGCTAAATGTGACTGGAACAGCAAAGCTACTTCTGAATCACTGACTTCAAGGGAAAACAGGGAAGCTAAAACTCTCATGAATGTTCAGATACAAACTTAGGCCAAAGAGAAAAGGACACACCATTGTGAAAAAAATATAAACTACCCCAATCAGTCATTTTCTTTACTCTAATGCATTTATTTTTAAACATTAAAGAAACCTAAAACTTTGGCACTGAAAGGGATCATGAAAAAACTTTTCCAAACTCGTCTGTGACAGGGAATAGAGGCAGAAAACTCGAGGTTCCTGTCCTCCCACCCAGTGGTCTTTCTAGCCCAACAAAGGAACTAGGTACAGTAATAGACGTAGAAACTCTAGAACACGGTTCCCTATATTCTTTTGGACCATACTTCATATTTCATTAAAGTTCAAAACTGAAAAAAAAAAAAACAAAAAACTTTGCTTTTCAGTTAACAATAACAGTCTACATTTTCTTCCAATTCAGCATGTCTTTGAAGGGATTTGTAATCCTAAACCATCGCCGTAAGTACATCACAAGTTCAAAGACTCAATGCCTTCCTCAATCTCAAAAAAAAAAAAAAAACAACCCAAACCTTTACATCTACCAATTATGACTGGGAGGGTAGGGGGCTGTATCAACAGAAAAACAGAGTCCTTTGCAAAGTTTGCAGTAAATGCAACCCCTTTAAACTGGTTTTGATGACCAAATACTTTTAAACCAGTTTCAATTACCAAACAACTGCCCTTTCAGGGTAGCTCACAATTACCTCCTCACTTAGAGGAATAGATAGATTTTCAAAATGAATAACTCAATACCCCCTTTGCCTCAGGTAGAGTCCCCAAGGTGGACAGGTGTTTACCAAGCTCAGGTATCAGGGAAACCTTCTAAATGCCAGTCCAAACTCCAGACAAACAAAATAAAATAAAACTTGCAAACCCTATTACACTTTAACTACAAAAAGCATCACAAAAGTCAAGTCATGATGCTGACAATTCCCCCACTGCATTCCTTGAAATTAAAGCTCTTTGAGAAAGGCTCATATTTAAAAACATCTAAAGCATTTGATGAAAAATATACACTTAAACCACCTCGGGAAAATCTGCAGTCCATGCTCTAAAGCCATAAGCTCCACCTCCAGTACCTGGAATTTCTCTCTTGCTTTATTTTCCAGACTAAATGCTTACATTGCTTCTTATCCAAGTTCATTTCACTCCATCTATAGGTAGCATGAGGGTACTGATAAAAGCTGTTTCTAGTTTCATTTCCTACCTCCCAGATGTTTGCAAGAGAGGTGTGTTCCCTCTACACTTTTAGCTATTTGTGAATACGCTCTAATTTAGAACAAATAAATTTAACATACCTTATTTTAAGCTGGGCAAGACACACAATAAATGACAGCTGTAAAGAAGAACTGCGAGATATTTCTCCAGCTTATAAATAAGTTTGCCTACCTAGGCAAGATCTGGACAGGCTGCCATGGTCTTGCTTTAGAGAAAAAGTACTGAAAACACATCATTGAGACCTGGGGCTGCTGCTGCTGAAATAGCCATCCAGAAAGACTACACTTGCTTATGAATAATACTCTTTTATACTTCTCTGAATCAAGCAGTGAAGTTCTAAATGAAGCAGAAAACATCATAAGTAGAAATGTCATAAGAAGAGAATTACAACTCTTACTGTAGAACTTTGAATTTCTCAAGTCAAAACACAAGAACAGCCTTAAATTTGTGACTAAAAACAATAAACCACGTTGTCTCTTGAAATTCATCTTTAGGAATGCCAGAAATCACAGGCTACCTCTTGATATCTGCATAAATACTGTTTTTAGAGGGAAGGTAATATATTTTAAAGAAGCAACAGTTTGGGAGGTTTTTTCCCCCTCCCATTACTAATTGTGAAACTGGAAAGATTACAACCTGGATTGCAGACAGGCAACTTCCAAGAGCGCAGTTTACTAAATGCCTGTCATAAGAAAGCCATCTAGTGTTAACATTTAGAAATGAAAACTGCAGACAAAAGAGGCAAAGAAAAGAAAAAATCTAAGTGACTATTTTGAACTTACTGAGCAAACCTATGAGAATCACCAAGATTCTTTGTTTGGTGGGGGAGGGGGGCCGGCGTCCATTCTCATCAAAAACCAGGTCTAAATCTAAACAAAATCTAAAATGTCTACGACTGTATTTTTTACCAAAATCGGGTTTCGGTGACCACAGTTCCGTGACCAACGCACTTGATTTTTCCAGGACTCACGCTGGAGTCATCCTGGGCTGAATTAATTTAACTGAAGCAGGTTAATGATGACAAATATCTCCCAGAGGGGTCATGCCAACTTGTTTTCTCTTCCTGGGAAGCATCGGGCCTCGCTCGCTGATGAGCCGAGATTGATTCTCTGGGTTTGCGGCATGGTGGAAAATTAATCTGTAGGTGCTCGTGGGGATACTCCCAGGACCTGGCCAAACTAGCTTCAATAATCGGGGGGGGGGGGCGGGGGGGCGAGCAGGACCGGGAGCAGAGGACCATGCAGGCAAGGACGCCGGGGGAGCTGGGTGAGCTGGGGGAGCCGGCGGGCTCCGAGGACGGGCGCTCGCCGGCTGCTCGGGACCCTACAAAGAGGGGCGGCGCGCCGGCCAGGGCTCGCGATCGGGGCACACGCCTTCCCGGGGAATAAACCCCGCAGCAAGTTCAGCAAGTGACCCCGCCCGGCGCGCCGGGGAAGCGCGTCGGGCAACCTTTTATCTCTTCTCCCCGGTTAGTCACAGAGGAGTTGCTGCGCGCCCAGAGAGGTCCTCATTAGTGCTCGTGTCAACCAGACGGGAATAACCTTCCAGCCGATCGATAACTTTGAGAGAACGAGCGGAGCGGCGGCGGCTCCTCTTCCACCCTGGGCTCCGGAACGCGGGCGCATCTGCCGGCCGGACTCCCGCCCCGCGCCCCCGCCCCGCCGCCAGCTCCCCAGGCGCCCCCGAAGGGCCGCCCTTCACCTCCGGGCGGTCCTCGCCCAGGCCGTCCTCGGACACGACCGGAGGCTCCCGAGCGCACCCCGCCTCGCCTCCCGTCGCTCGCCACGACACGCACCTCGGAGACGCAGTCCGCCGGGACCTGCTACAGCCCGCGAGCCCGCGGCGGCGCAAACCGGGGCCGCCGCCTCGCTGCCCGCCGCTGCCCGGGGCTGCCCATCGGCCCCGACCCTGCCCGCGCCGGGCTCCGGCGGGAGGCGGCCGGGACCCGCCGGCTGCGGCTGGAGCGGTCGGCCTGCGCGCGGGCGGGCGGCCGGGGCGGGGGCGCGGCGCTGCTCCTGCTCCTCCTCCTCCTCCTCCTCCCGCGTCCTCCTCCTGCGTCCTCCTCCCGCTCCGCCGACTCCTCCCGGGCTCCGGGACTGCCGCGCCGGCTCCCGACGCCGCCGCCCGCCCGCCCGGCGGCACCGCCCCCCGCCCGCTCCGCCGCCTCCCATTGGCCACCGCCTGCAGGCCCCCTCGGCCCCGCCCCGCGATTGGGCGCGGGCGCCGCCCGTCCCGCCGCCCCGCGGGGCTCCGGGCGCAGCCGGTGCGCGGTTCCCAGGCCCCGCGGCGCGCTGGAGCGGCGCGTCCCGGAGGGGCTCGGCTCTCTCCCTGCAGAGGGGGCTGCGGGGTGCGCGGCGCCGGCGACCTCAGGGAGTTGCAGCCTACCTGGGCCCGCAGTCCCGGGAAAGCTGTCGCCGTCCTCCTCGGGACTCGTTTTCGCCCCTCTGGCACCAATAAGTTAAAAACCCCGAATCTGTTGCAGTGATGTCGTAATCTGCGTCTTACTGTGTTACCAGCGACAGTTGCCGAAAATTCTTACTGAGCAAGACATGATCTTTTTTTTAATTCCTAAAATTTGAAAAATGTGATTCTTAACTGGGGAAATACATGTGTCGCGGGGGCCGCATGTGGCGCCAACCAAACCTGGCGCCGTTGGCCCCGCAGACTGAACACAACACAGAAGCGACGTACCATCTGCTCTGCCCCTGCTGCTTCGGCCTTACCGGTGCTGGTCCTCTCTAAAGGTCACTGTACTGAGGAAGTCCTGAACTTCCTTTGGTAGTTGACGATAACGCTGAAGGCTGCAAGACCACCAAAGGGCTGTTTTGCTTCTTAAGAAACTTAAGGCCTGAAATAATATCAAGATGGTCTGTGCCTCTGAGCGAATGAGACGGGCACCGGGGAAGTGAGAAACCGCGGTGGTGTATGCACAGCAGGGAGCCCTGCATCCTCTAGAACGACGACGACCTTATCCAGGCCTTAAGGAACATCCCCTTGGCCCCTAATTCTCCTTTCCCTTTAAAAAGAATTACTCTGCTCAATGTGCGCAAACTGAACATTTTGAAACTTGCTCCTAGTCGGGCGGGGGTGGGGGTGTTTTATATTTGCTTTCTGCAAGTAAAGATGCTCTGTATGGCTCTTGGAGGAAAACTGCCTCCTTCAAGGGTAGCACTACAACCTTCCCATGCACAAGATGCTCAACACAGACCTTGGCAGCATCTTAAAAAAATCCAGAGCACCAAGCTAGAGGAGTCATCGCAGGGTCCTGAAGAAGAATCCACTGGGGGGGAAAAAAACCTTAGAATCCTGCTGAATCTCACTAAACCCACGTGCAAAAACCAGGAGCCTGGGCACCTCCAGTCTTCCACAAACTCCTGGTAGATAGGGGAGGAGCCACGGTAGAAGCCAGATCAGAGGAAGAGGGTTTCCAGGCAAAAAGCCTGTGATAGGGAAGAAAGGAAAGAAGGCTGTTGGCATCTTAATGCAGAAGTAGCCGGGGGGCAAGGGGGGGGGCGGGGAGGCTGCCGCTACCTAGAAACCAGCCACAGGAAAGCCCGCGGGGGGGGGGGGGGAGGGAACCCTATAGAAGAGAAGGAACCAGCTGCATAAACTTAGATGTGTTTATCCCATGAAGGTCAAATCATTTTGGACAGCTCATTTTGAATAAAGACCTGATCAAAGAGGCAGTAAGGAAAAAAAAATACGACACACTCCCCCGAGCCTGGCTCCGCGCCGCCCCCTGGCGCAGCCGCGTCCCCGCCCGTCCTCCACTCTCCGGGGTGGGGACAAACACGCCCGCCGGCGCTCGGTCCCCGCGCGGCCGGAGCCTGAGTGTCGTTGCCGGCGGACGGCAAAGCTGCCCGGCGCTGCGCAGGGACTTGCCCCAAGGGGCCGCAGGATCCCCGCCCCGCTGTGTTCACTGCAAGACGGCGCGAGAGACGAGCCCTAAGGGGTGTTGGCCCTCGAGGGCGCCCTGGGTCGCCCCGGCGGTGCCCCTGCCCCCAGGCGCTGGGATGGGAGGATGCAGACAGCAACGCTGAGGAGGTCAGGAGGGGCCAGCCCGCAGGAACGCTGGGGAAAACAAACCTTTCGGAGTCCCGAAGGAGGCTGGGCGAGGCCAGAAGTCCAGGCGCCCCCGGGCCCGCCCACCCCGCCTCCAGGCAGCCCGCCACCCAAGGGACAAAAGCTTTTGGATCTTTATCTTAACGAGAAAATGACCTTTTATGTATCTACCTTTTCAACTTTCCTAAGAGATGTTGATCGCCCAGGTGGAAGCTTTACCTGAAACTATTCATGTTAATTGCCTGACACTTGAATTGGTTGCTGAAAGATGAAATGCTCTCACGTGACTTTATTGAGCTATACTGGAGTTGACGCTGCCCAAAGGGTTCAGTGAGAGTCACAACCTCCTAGCAGGAACAGACTGGCTTAGGCAGACTCTAACTTACCTTCCAGCCCCACCGTTGGATCTCGAGAGCGGGTTTTACCGTGAGAGAGCTGCTCCGGCTGTGCTTCCTGACACTGGATTCACAGTTTTCAGTTCCTTCTTTCCTGGAGGCAGAATTCTTCCTGGAGAGATAATGTTGCCTGTATTTCCCTATCACAAACACTCCCTAGAACATAACCCTGTGAAAAGTGAGAGGCGGTCCCTCCCATGCTATCTGTGATCTAATCCGTGCAAACCTTGGACAGTCTTTTACATCTCTTGGTATAATATGGGTATACAGTAAAAGACGCTGGAGAGCAATACTATGACACGGCAAAACTCCTAAGTTCTCCTGGTTTTGGTGGGCTTCCCAAAGGTCACCTCATTAACAGCACTTACCAAGATGGTCGTCTATTCACTCAACAAACATGTATGGTGACCCTGTGAAGGTGCTCAGTGCTGGGGATTTAAAAATGGATGGGACATAGGCCCTGTTCCTCATCATCTCACCATCTCACGTGTGCCCACCCCCATCCATGGCAGATGCTGGACTACAGGTATGACAAAATCCCACAGGAGTGGCCGGGGAGGGACACTTCCTGTGGAAGCTGAGGGAGGACGGACTTCCCTTCCAAGTACGCAATCATCACAGTGCTTCTCACACTTCACATAATTGCACATTTCATTGTCTTTCCCACTATTCTATAAGGACCGCGAGGAAAAGAATCACGTCTCCCTCAGCGTTTGGACTCCTAAGGCAAGTGACTACTTGAGTCCATGGGTTGTCACCAAGGTGACTGCTGCTGCTGTCAGGTAGAGGAGGAAGCTCTGATGTGTCCCTTAATGTCCATAACGACCTAATAAGGAAGTCTGGCCAGACCCTCTCAGGGACGATGTTGGCCACAGTGACCTCTCTCTCCACCTTACCATCCCTCTTCTTGGGTTTTGCAACTAAAATTGGAAAAGCCGAAGCCCTCTGGCCACTACCGAAGTTGGGAGCAGATTTTAAATGCTGGTCATTGACAGTGCGGAGGAAACGGTGGCGTCCGCTTATGACAGTCCTTGAGAGTTTCCGTCATCCCCAGAACCACAGGTCACAGGCGGCCTTCCCTCATTAGAAAGTTTCGGGCCTCAGCAAACATGACTGAGGCCCTCCACCTTGCCTGGCCCATGCTGGAAGGTGGTTTTTCCAGCTCAGGGCCAGACCTACAAGGTATCTGCCTTCTGGCAAGCTGTGAGGTCTTCAGGAGACCAAGTTCAGGAACGATCTGGGACCTACTTCACATCTTCTGCAAATCCTATTAGATGTAGTGCGTGTGTCCCTCCTCGCTGGTCTTTCCGGCAGCCCTCTGGGTCCTTGCCTTTTCAGGGAAGGTGAACTTAGGGCAGACACTTTAGAACTGCAGTGCCTGTTAAGAGTTCATCATTTGAGCCTTAGACTATCTTATTGGAAAAAAAAAAAATCTTTTTTTCTATTAAAGCTATATATTTCCCTGAAGTTTTAAAGGAGGATATCAACTCTGAAGTGTGACAATGTATTTGCCTGAAACCTAGGGTGAACTCTCTTGCATTTGAATCTCCTCACCTTCACCTTCCCTCAGGTCAAAACTTCCTTGTTCTCGAAGCATCACTTTCTGGCTCTCAAGCCTTTTTTTCCTCCTGTGAATTTCACCATGCTCCAGGAGTTCCTAACGAAACAGACTCAAGGGAGTCATGCTCCTTAAAATTCTGAATCGGCACATGAACTCCCTCTGAAATAACTCCAGCACCCATCTTACCTATCTTTCTCTGAAAGGTGTAAGGATGCGCAGAGTTCAAAGACATACCAGCTGTCTGCCCCGTTCCAAGATTCTGAGCTTGCTCGCTGACCTTGGCTGGCATTTGCAACTATTTACCTCTGAACTGAACAGAACAGGAGTTTTATTTCCTTGACACAGTACAGAAAGATTCAGCTGATATGCACAGCCTGTAATAAACCTGAATGGCTAAGCCAAAAGGGTTTAGACTCCCACCCTCATCTCCTCTTTCCCTTTTCTACAATCAACTCTCTCATTTCAAGGATTTCTTTTGCCATATGAATATTCATAATTTGCAACAACTGTGTGTTGATTGCATGCTAGTTCAGAGCTCTGTGTTAGACTCTGAGGACCCAAAGGGCTGTACACCAGAGCCTGTGAATTTCATGACCAGGAACAGAACTTAGGAACGGGTGCTTGAGGACCACCAATGATTGGTGTCCCCAGGGAGAGTAGGAGAGTCAGCTGTCTGCAGGCAATGCTTGGGCCAAGCTGGGAAGGTTTCGCCAAGGGTATCAGACTGGCCGGGCAAGTAAGAGAGAAGGGAGCATAATGTAAGAGTTATTTAATATTGTGCTAAATGCTACATGATCTCCATAGGAGCCAAGAAGAAACCCAACTAATAATTTTTTAAAAAAACTCTCAATTCTGCAAGTATAATGGAGGCCTATTGTGTTCTGCCCTGCAGGATACAGAGAAAGATTATTACATAGAAATAAGACCATCCTTAAAGAAGGACTAGAGACCTGAGCTGGGATTTTTACACAGGAAATAATGCAGCTAACAGTGCAGAGGCAAGAGATGAGCAATGTAACGTTGTACGCACACTCACCGTGGACAGCTGGAAAGGCAGCACTGGACAGAGTGATCAAAGACCAGTGATCAATGTCCTTCCCATGTTGGGCTTCTCTGTAAGGTTCCCAATCCAGTGTATCTCCAAGAATCTTCCAAGAGAGATGGCTTATTTCTTTTATGATGATCCAGACTTGGCCATACTTGTTCTCATGTCTACCCCCTACCTTCTCTAAGCCAGACCCACAGCTTAATGACAGGCACAGAGTTTACTACCCATAAAACTGTCTTCTGCTTTTGCCCTCGGCTCGGTAGCCCCAACAGCAGATCTATAGGAGCTCTCACACTGTGATGTCAGACAACCCTGCCTCTGAATCTGGTTTGCAAACTTCTTAGATACAGGAGTATAGACAAGTCATATCTCAAAGTTCCTTGTTCCTTATCTGGAAAACAGGAGCCTTCAGACCTCAGAAGGTTGCCGTGATGATTCCATATGATTTGGGGTCTGAAGTGCTGAGCACTGTGGCTCACACTCAGTGAGGGCAGAAAACACAGCAGATCACCAGTGTTTACCATTTCCTCTTCCCATGCAGGGTGGGCCCTGGGATTTTACTTCCAGTCCCTCACATAGGACCTCGCATGCGGTAGGGGCCTGACACATACCTGATGAATGAATGAAGGGACGGATGGGTGGATTACACTGAGACGAAGTCCTGTGTTTTTGTTTTTTTTTTTTTTTTCAATTTTCTACCATAGGAGGTTTAAAGTTTATATCTTAATCCTCTAAATTTTATTCGTAGTTGGACTTACAGTATTCTTTAAGCAGTGTTTTTGGTTCTACTTTTAAGAAATAACGAAGTAATGATCAGAATGATAACATTAAGTTGCACTGATCTAAAAACAGCTGCTGTTCTCCACCACTAGGTGGCGTCTATCAATAATAATGCCAAGAAGCAGGGAGCCTACTCTGCTGGTAATAATTCTAAAATTAACACAGAAAAGACGCGCGCACACACACACACACACACACACACATATTTACCTTTTAAATATGATTTCTTTGTAACGTTAGTTATGGATTTAGAGCTGCCTACAGTTTGGCAAATCTCATTTTAAGTCTCCTGTAACCACATTTTTAGTTATTAAACTGGAAGCAGCCTCAGTGTGAAGACATTTCATAGTACCTGCTGACTGCTCTCCAGATCCTTGTGTCCTGTTGATAGGACAACTTACCCCCAGGTTACAAAGTTAGAGAAAGTTAGGGGGAGGGTGTAGCTCAGTGGTAGAGTGCGTGCCTAGCATGCACAAGATCCTGGGTTCAATCCCCAGGACCTCCACTAAAAATAAATAAATTAAAACCTAACTACAACCCCCCACCCCCAAAACGTTAGAAAAAGTTGAAAGCCTAGGGAAAAAATAAAAAGGCAGACAGACCCTTCATCATCCCTTCATCCCTTCATTCATTCGACAACTTGGGGTCAGGTTCCTAGGGACCGTCAGTCTTGTACAAGGCACTGAGGTTACCTTGGTAAATAAGACTGACCTTAAGGACGTGCCTGCTGTCCCATAAAGGAAGACCATCAGACACATCTCAACACACCTAAAGCCGAATCCATCAGTTTTCCCCAAAGGCAGGCTCCTCTTGCTACCCTTATTAGCACCTGTGTCACAGTGGTGTCACTCTGCTAACAGTAGACACCGTAGGGTCTCCTTGGGTCCCACCCTTTCTCTGCCTTCCATGATCCAACATGGAAGTATTCTGGTTTCCCCCAAAGGTCTCTCACACCAGCCTCCTCTGCCCTTCCAGTGTCACCACCCCCTCTGAGGTGCTTTTCGCCTCAAGTGTAGACAACTCTCCTCAATGAGTTCTTTGCTTTCTGCCCCTCAACTTTCCCAATCGCCAGATACACACTAATTTTAGTACATAGATTTCCAGCTCAAAATCCTCTGGATAATGTCCAAATCCCCTCCCCTTACTAACATGTAGACCTTCCACAATCTGGCTCCGACATGAGCTTCCTGGACCTCCTGGCAATATTTTCTCCTCCTTGGAACACTCACTTCCCTTTGCCCCATGTGTCTCCTCCTCCTCTGACCTCTCTGCCCCTCCTCACTCTCTCTGAGGCTCGTGGTGTTCTCTTCTGCTGCCTTCTCCCTCTTCTCCACCATATGATAGGCCACAGGATTACTGCCTACTCTTCCCTCTCCCTAGGAAACCTCATCCTTCCAGTGTCTACAATGACCATCCTTCTGCAGTTCACCCCAAACCTCAGCTCCCAGGCAATATTTACTCGTACACCTCAAAGATAGCTCACACTCAGCATGCGCCAATGCACAATATATCCAAAAATGAGACCATCACATGGCCTCCCAGATGCCTTCTTTTCCTGTGATCTCTAGTTCAGTAATGCCATCACCACACGTTTGTTTCTTATGTCAGAAACCTCCTACTCTGCTGGGGAATGTAGTTCAGTGCAGCCACTATGGAAAACAATATGGAGATTTCTCAAAAGACTAAAAGTAGACTCACCGTATGATCCAGCAATGCCACTCCTGGGCAGATATCTGGAGGGAACCCTAATGTGAAAGGATACGTGCTCCCCAACGTTCACAGCAGCACTACTTACAACAGCCAAGACATGGAAGCAGCCTAAATGTCCATCAACAGATGGCTGGATAAAGAAGCTGTGGCATATTTACACAATGAAATACTACTCTGCCATAAAAAAGAATAAAGTAATGCCATTTGCAGCAACATGGATGGACCTAGAGATTATCATTCTAAGTGAAGTAAGTCATAAAGAGAAAGAAAAACACCATATGATATCACTCACATGTGGAATCTTAAAAAAAAAAAAACACTAGAACTCATCTACAACACAGAAACAGACTTGCAGACATAGTAAACAATCCTATGGTTACCGGGGAAAGGGGGTGGAAAGGGATAAATTTGGGAGTTTGAGATTTGCAAATGTTGGCCACTATATAGAAAAATAGATTTTTTTTAAAGTTTCTTCTGTATAGCACAGGGAACTGTATTCACTATTTTGTAATAACCTTCAATGAAAAAGAATATGAAAACAAATATATGTATGTATATGCATGACTGGGACATTGAGCTGTGCATCAGAGATTGACACATTGTAATTGACTGTGCTTCAATTAAAGAAAGAAAGAAAGAAAGAAAGAAAGAAAGAAAGAAACAAACCAACCAACCAACAAACAAACCTCAGGCTTTTCCTAAACTCCTGCTGCCTCACACACCCATCCCGTCAAGGACCAGGGCTTCAGCTCTACGTCTTAAGTCTCGCTTGCATCCATCTGCATCTCGCATCCTTCTGCTCCATCGTATTTTGCCAAGACAACAGCCGTCTCTTCCTGTCTCCTGTATCATTCTTCTCCAACCCGTCTGCCCCCCACAGTCTTTCATCCACACTAGTCAGACCGCTTCCCTCTCCTGCCTCAGAATCTTCAGAGGTGGCCTGTTGCCCACAAGTCTAAAACCTTAACTCCCGAATCTGCCCCCTGGCCTCCCCAGCCTGCCGCCCTGCCCCCTTCCAGGTACCTTTCCATTCACTCCTCACTCTTCGCACGGAGCCTCCAGCAGACTTTTCTCTCGGCCCACAGCTCCCCTCTCTCCCTGCCCTCATCTGCCTAACTCCTATTCATGCTTCAGGTCTCAGAAAGCACTCTTTCAGGAAGACCCCCCTGGACCCTGCACCGGGTCAGGTCACCGCGGTGTCCTCTGGTGGCCTCTTGAGCTGGCCCACCTCACACCTCCCGCTGCATTCTTGGGCGCATGGCCTTTGTCTTCACCACTAGGCTGGAAGCTGTGAAGGCAGGAAATGCCTAGCAGCCTTGACTGCCTCCCTGAAATGCCCTTTCACAGCCTGATCTACATCCAAATTCCTAATAGCTGTTGCCAGAGATCCCAGCCTGGGCTCCAGACGGGCCTCTGCTGGTGCCTGTGCTGAATGGAAGATGCCCCGGGCGGGGGTGGGGGTGATTTGTTGCCTCTGCAGGGGTTTCAACATGCCCACTGGGAACCACTTCATCCTAGGGAAAAGGACACATTGGGCCACTTAGAGAACCTCAGAGTTGGAGGGGAGGCAGGATTCTTGGGACCGAATGATGTCCATCACTCATAACAGTGTATCCCGGAACCTGTCTCCATGGCTGAATTCAAGGGAGAAGGAGGGCTATACTTTAAAATGACCCACTGAAATCCAGGGGGGGGGGGGCGCAGGACACAAGCGAGTTGCACCTGTTTTCTTCTATTAACCGTGTGACCCAACACAATAAAGGTGTCCCTAGATTCAGCCCTGACCTTCAAACAGCACAGGCACCTCGGGAGCTGTGCCCTGCGGGACGTGGCAGGGACTGGGGCAAGGAGGAAGAGGACGGGCAGGCTCAGGGAGGTGGTGGTATTCCTCTGGGTGGCTTTACCTGGAAAAGGAAGCTGCAGCTCTTGCCAGCTGCACTGGTCCAGAAGCCACGCTGCACCTAGCGGGAGGCAGAGTTGAATCAGCCATGTGTACTTGAGACTCAGCCCTGAAGATGCCCAGAAATCCGTGAGTTAGCCGATGCTTTTGTAGCGAGGTGGTATTCTAGCACAGCAGATGGGAGTGAGAACCAAAAAAAGACCAATAATTACTGTAAACGTGGCCCTTTCCATACTTGAAGCCAGTCTAGGGAATCCTTGGCCACGTGCAAATTGTACATGTCACTGGTTTTACAGATATTGTCTCAAACTTTCTGTTATTACTGTAATAGGTCCAACCCCGTCTTGTCTCTCTAACCACATTTGATAAGTGGTGGAGATAAATCTGAGCGACCTGGCCACTTCAAGGGACTTTGAAGAATGCTAGGAGTGTGTGGTATTATTCTGAGACTATAATACAGAAAGAAGCAGTACTCATATGTTTTTGCCCCCTGAGGGTGTAAAACCTGGAAAATGTACAGATATGCCTCAGAGATATTGTGGATCCTGTTCCAGACCATGGCAATAAAGCAAGTATTGCCATAAAGCAAGTCACACACATTTTTTTGTTTCCTAGTTACATTATATAAAAACTACATTTACACTACACTGTGTCTGTGAATTGTGCAATAGCATTATGCCTATAAAAGCAAGGTACAGACCTTAATTAAAGATAACTATCGCCAAAAAATGCTAGCCATCATCTGAGCCTTCAGTGAGTCGTAGTGATAACATCAAAGCCCACTGATCACAGGTCAGCACAACAACCAGAGTAATAAGGAAAAAGTTTGAAAAAGTGCTAAAATCACAAACACACGAAGTAAGTAAATGCTGTTGGGAAAATGGTGCCCATAGACTTGTTTGATGCAGAATTGCCACAAACCTTCAATCTGTAAAAAAAAAAAAAAAAAAAAAAAACAAAACCAAAACCAAAACACCATGATATCGGAAAAGCACTATAGAGGAAAGTGTGATAAAATGAGGTATGTCTGTAAATGGGTTTTTTGTCTCTTGAGTATGTAGGGCCAGAACCCCAATTTCTTCACTGTCTCCTATGTTGAAGACATGGTCGCCCTTCTGTTATATCCATCCCTTCCATGATCCACCCAGCTGTTTCCCAGAGGAAATTAGAGGAGAAGGGTGTGGAGAGTGGGTGTGGAAGGTACATGTGTGAGAGGAAGTATGATAAAGTGATCTGTCCAACTCCATTCTAATAACAAAAAGCCCTTGCTTCAGGGTCACCTGTGAGCCACATCTCTTCTCCATGCAACAGCACAACTCATCAATGAGAGAGTGTGATTGCTTCCTCCCAAAAGGCAACTTGCATGAAATAAAACACAAAGCAACAGTCTCAGACAAGATTTTTTTTTTTATGTTGGTGTGTTGTTCAAGAAGGTTTCTGATGGTCATTACCCACCAAGGACCAGCTCTGGGACCCCCTTCGGGAAGGGAACACTGAAGCCTTGCAAGACCAGCACAAGCATCACACAACATCCCATGGCCTAGATAATTAGTCAAGTGCCCCAAATATGCAGTCTGATCATTTACTACCATTTCTTCCATCGACTATTACTTAGCTGACTCCCTGAGAAAAGCCTGCCCTACAGGAAAAAAAATTATAACTGTCTGTGCCTCTCCATGCGTCTATATACACAGAGCGATACCCTCCAACAAAGAGGCACATGTTAATGTGGAGAACAAACCACATTACATTTCATTCGTTCTTGTTCTGATCCTTTCATCCTTTCAGTGGTTTCCCAGTGGCAGGAAACCACTAGAGGGGACCCATCCAGACAAGATTAGACAACATACAATTACCATCTTTTGTATTCCCACTTGGAAAATTGACTGGTATTCACGGGGAACAATAAAATCAAATTTTCTGCCACTTTGTTCCCAGTTCAGGGTGATAAAAAGCGGATCTGCTGGAGGTGGTGTCACTGGGCACCAGGGGAAGACATCAGAGAGGAAAGTGCATCTGTATCGCTTGTAAACATATAGTTTACGCACTGAACTCCTTCGTTCCAAGCTGTCTGTTTTCCCTCTTTCCTGTAAAGCAGCATCAGTGAGCTCGGTTTCTTACTTGCTATTCGGAGATGAGGGAATCTCTCTCTAGCATTGGCACTGAGCAAGCCTGTGTGTGCTGAGCTCTTACTGTGCGCTGGGTGCCCTCCTGGGAGCAGGCGGTCCATGCTGTAGGTCCTCTCATAGGTGAGATTAGTTCGTGTCTAGTTTGGGGCTGTCAAATACCAAAAGAGTAGTGGGCTCAGGACAAGCATATAAAAAGACTCCAAGATAAACGCCTGTTCACTCTTTTTTTTTTTCCTTTCATCCACCTAACCGTCCATCCATCCAACATTCTTCGCGTGCGAAGCATTGTGGTAGGTACTGTGCTTCCAAAGATAAATTAGCTAGATCTCAGTCACTAGTGGAAGAGAAATTAAGTAGATTAATAATTTTTTTTTTTAATTATGATAGTTTCTAGAAAATTTCCTCCAGCAGTCAGGAAGAGATAGGATGTGAAAGTCAGCCCCAAAGAATGCCAGCTAGGAACCAGGGCGGGAAGAAACCTGTTTTGGATTAAGATGCCTTTCCCACTTCCTTTTTCGCTGTCACTTTTCTCTGATTTTTGCCTAGTCACCTCCTAGTCACTCCTTAACTCTGACAAAGGCAATATTTCCCTGTGTTTTAACTATGCCACTGGCCCCCACTCAAGGTTATAATATACCAAGGTTATTTTTGAACCAAATCCAGTGAAATATTTTCCAGTTTAGAGATAATGCAAAAAGAAATCTTTTCCTTTTTAAGATGAAATCTCCTGAACCTGAATTGGCATTTACTACGAAAGATTTTAAGCTGGTCTTTTCATCTGGAATTGTTGTTTTGCTGAGGTTACACCTTTTTTCTTTGTTTTATCATCCCACCCATTTTTATATGCTGACTGCGAAGGTAAGCAAGAGAAATCAAATTTAATTGACAGACATGAGGAAGCTCAAAGGGATAAGTCTCTGCATACCATGTAAACCCATCTTCGTGGCATGGCCATAATTTGCAATCCTCCTTAAATTCTTAAAAACCTTAGGATCTGTTCAGTGATTTCAATCTGAATGAGTTTTTTTTTTTTAATTTTGTCTTTAGCAAAATACTAATAACCTTAGCATAACTTCTTGCTCTTGAAATTTTCAGGCAGCATTTGTGCTAACAGAGTTATTGAACTTTATAGGGAAATTCGATTTCAGTCTGAGAGAACATAGATTTCATTTTCTGCTGTTGTGGGCAGGTTCTACTGTTGTGGACTTACAGAACTTTAACCTGCTTTTCCATCCTCTTTCAGAACATAGCATTTGGCTAACTCAGACTTTTTGGCTCTTTCTAAAAGAAACAAGACATAAAGCATGAGACTCTATCACTTTTGTAACTGCCGTTAATGAAGTTTATCCCATTTATAAGGAGGAAAATAGATAAGGCTAATTGAAAAAGACAACACAGCCCATCAAAGAAAGAGCCCGCAAATCTGGCTTCCAGCCTGGGAATGTTTGGACACCACAGAGAACATGACAATATTATTCATCTTTGTTGCAACCCAGTGATTGACTTGTGACCATTTTCACGCCCACGATTATTGCTCTTCATGACAGAACGTCTATCATTCCGGTAAGACAGGTCCTACTACTCAAGCGTTGACAACTTGAGATTCTCTCACTGCAGAGCTCCCAGATTTGCCTCTAAGGGAAGATACAACCACTAAGTTAACTTTGCCACCATATTTGCAGGCAATGAAATGTCACTTCCCACTGAACTGGGAGCCAGGTGGTGCGAGGTCTAGCCTGGCTCTGCCACAGACCTAGCCATGGGACTCAGGGACTTCACTCCAACACAAAACACCCCAGTTTGTTCGCTGCCAATGATGGAGTGGGAATTAACAACCTCTAGGATCCCTCCTGGCTCTGACCTTGTATGCAATTCTTCCAGGTTAGCAGAAGCCACACTACTCTGAGAGATTCCTGCTCAATTACAGAAGGGCAGTATTTCTGATTACTCGACAAAGTATCACTTGCTAGATACAATCTGTTGTGCTTCTGCATTTGTTCTGCAAAGAGTATTGAAGGCAGGACCTTTCTTCTAAAAATGTTCCAAAGAGTTGAGTTTGCCTCCTTGAGACTTAACTATTGTCTACGAATGAAGGCAGTTGCAGCTCAAATATGTGACCGTTTTTATTTCATTTTAGAGGTTGACTGAGTGGAGTGGAAACGATTTCTGAGCAGTAGAGTCCTAGATCACAGAATCTGAAAGTCTAGAAGAAAATAACAAAGGTTTTTCTGGTGTCTCCAGGAAACAATCCAAGACAGACAAGAACATTTATTGTCATTACTTTGTTGTTATTGTTGTTTTTAAAAAGTACTTGAAAATATTGTTTTCTCTTACAGAATTTGAACATAGTGGTTGTGTGTCTTTTCATTATTTTCTCATTAGCGTTGATCTGTGTCTGTCTCCCACTGACCTCTGCCTGGGCAGGAATCTTCTCTTTCAAAGTAATGGACTCTTAATTGTCACAGTTTCTAACCAGCCTTGTCTAGCACTAATAAATGATTGTCACATGGAAATCTCTTCCACGGTGAGGTCCACTTTTCTCCAGGGAGTAGTACTGACTCTCACTCGTTCTTCTTTCATTAGTTATAAACCTCTCCCTAGACGGAAGAGTCATTAACTAGAAATCAGACCTGGTACATGACAGGTAAGAAAAGATACATAGACCTGCTTCTCTGAGCAAAGGCCAAGAGTTTGGTCATCTAGAGAAAATCACTAACTACGTGAGTTTACCTACAACAAAAATTAATCTCATCAACCTTTATGTTGTTATGTGTTTCTTTTTAAGACCAACTTAAATGAAAATAGAAATTGAAAGCCTTGGAGATAAGTGGAAAATAAAAAAGACCAAAAGCTTATGGCCAATGAAAGTGAAATATTTATTCTAATTTTTTATTTCTAATTGAAGTGCTGTTTTTAGTTGGATTAAATGGATTTGTTTTTAGACCTTCAATGGTTTTGGTATGCAATGTGTTTAAATTAGGGGGCAGACCCAGGTTTATGGGAATTGAAGTTGAAATCAATGTGAGCGCTGCTCTTAAGAAAAAGATTACAGAATTACAAATACAAAATTAGACATGAAAGGGTCCCTTGTTTTTCTGCTACTAACTCCATGCTTCCAACGATGGACAGCACAGGACTTACTCCTGCTAGAATACACACCCTGGCCCAGCAGCACCTTCAAGCCTCTGACTTTTATGGAAAGAGAAAGCGCCTCACAGACACAAAAGAGGGGCATTTTACCAAATTTGTGAGCTATGACCTTTTCAGGTAGGATTCACCTTGAAAAAACAAAAGCTATTCAAGGTGGGATGTTATACAGGAGATAAGGGACCTGGACACCTAAACAGAGGAGCAGCATAGCAATTAACAAGAGCAGACATCACTTCTGTCCCTGGGGCGGGAGTGACCACAGGCAGAGCCACCAGAGCCCAGGCCCTGTCCGATCTGCAGATAACAAAGGAAGAAGCTGCTGGTGGAAGCTGGAGCCATGTGTATTAGTTACATACGCTGCGTAACAAATCACCTCAAACATTACAGATGAAAATGAAATGTATTTTCTCACAATTTCTGAGGATAAAGAATCCTGGTCTGTCCCTAGGGGTGTCATGGGGCTGTGGCTCCCTCAAGGCTAAAATCTAGTTAGTGGTCAGGGCTACAGTCATCTGAAGACCCCACATAAGTGACTGTTGGCCGGATTCAGCTCCTTGTGGACCATTCACCAGAGGTCCCCCTCAGTATCTTGCCACATAGGACAACTCACAACACAGCAGCTGACTTCATCAGAGCAAACAGGTGTGAACAAGACCAAAGGCAGTAAAAGCTTGTGCACAGCCAAGGAAACCATAAGCAAAATGAAAAGACAACCTACGGAATGGGAGAAAATATTTTCAAATGACATGACCAACAAGGGACTAATTTCCAAAATATATAAACAGCTCTTGGAGCTTAATTAAAAAAAAAAAAAAAAAGCAAACCATCAGAAAATGGGCAGAAAACCTAAATAGACATTTCTCCAAAGAAGACATCCAGATGGCCAACAGGCACATGAGATGCTCAATATCACTATTTGTTAGAGAAATGCAAATCAAAACTACAATAAGGTATCATGTCACACCAGTCAGAATGGACATTATTAAAAAGTCTACAAAAAATAAATTCTAGAGAGGCTAAAGAGAAAAAGGAAACTTTCTGCACTGTTGGTGGGAATGTAAATTGGTGCAACCACTATGGAGGACAGTATAGAAGTTTCATAAAAAACTAAAAATAGACTTAACATATGATCCAGCAATCCCACTCCTGGGCATACATCCTGAGAAAACTCTAATTTGAAAAGATATGCGCCCCAATGTTCATGGCAGCACTATTTACAATGGCCAAGACATGGAAACAGCCTAAATGTCCATTGACAGATGACTGGATAAAGAAGATGTGAGATATATACACATACACACCCGCATACACACACAAACACACCTGCATGCATGCACACTGGAATATTACTCAGCCATAAAAAAGAATGAAATAATGCCATTTGCAGAAACATGATTGGACCTGGAGATGATCACACTAAGTGAAGTAAATCAGAAAGAGAAAGACAAATATCATATAATATCACTTATATATGAAATCTAAAAAGAAATACAAATTTTATTTACAAACCAGAAATAGACTCACAGACACAGAAAACAAACTATGGTTACCAAAGGGGAAAGTGCAGAGAAGGGATAAATTAGGAGTTTGGGATTAACATATATCTGCTACTATATATAAAATAGATAGACAAGAAGGACCTACTGTATAGCACAGGGAACTATACTAAATTTTCTGCAATAAGCTATAATGAAAAGGGATCTGAAAAAAAAGTATGTATATGTATAACTGAATCGATTTGCTGTACACCTGAAATTAACATTGTGAATCAACTACACTTCAATAAAAAATAAAAATCAAAAGACAGAAGTCAGTGTTTTTCTCACCTAGTCTTGGAAGTGACATCCTGTCATTCTTGCCATGTTCTAGTCACTAGAATGTGCCCAGCTCACACTCAAGGACAAGGGATTATACAGGAGCATGAATATGAGGAGGCTGTGGTCCTGGGGGCCATGGCAGAAGCTGCCAACCACACAGGGAGACACAGATACCGCCAAAGACAGCAGAGGAAGCAGACAGAGGGGAGAGGGAGCTGTCCTAGCTGATCCTTTCTCTCACCGTCTACTCTTCTACGGGGCTCCCAGCTGAGAGGAGTCTTGGAAACGCAATCTCATGGGCTACATCAGAGCAGGGCAAGGGCAGCGATGGGTGTGGGAGCCGGCTGACTACTGACCAGCGTAGCATCCTTTTATATTTCTGACATAACTGGACAAAGGACACAAGGGGATTGTGGTGAGAGAGAACTACTGAATGGTAACCGTGGCTCTCTCTGGGACCAAGGGGTATTATTTTTGCTCTCTTGTGAGGTGGCCCTTGTGCTAGATTCCAACCTTTCTACTCACCAAAGAGCTCCCAGCACACACACTCCGGAAACAAAAACTAAAATAAATGAGAAGCCAAGTCAGTTTGACCAGCCAAGAAAAAATACAATTTAGATTTCGTTGCCATACATTTAACATTTTCAAATACCGGTAAACCCCCCTCTCCATGTGACTAACGTGCATTTTCCTCCAGTTCTTCAGATGTTACTTTGCAGATATTTCCCCAGTTTCTCTCTGCTGCCCAGTCTCTCCCAGAATTCTGGTTCCACATTTGGACGATCTCAGGTTGGGTCCAAACCAGCACATCTAACTGACCTTGCCGCCTGCTAAACCCCTTCTCATCTGTCTCTCATATTTTTCTGTCTCCCCAGCGATTTTTTTTTTTTTTTGCGCTCTCTCTCCCTCACCCAGTGTCTCTGCTCTACCTTTATGAGAGATCTCTGCCCCTCCACTCTCTCTGCCACCAATTTAGCTTAGGCTCCTACTAACTTTCCTTAGAACTAGTGCAACATATCCGTTGCCTTTTTCACCTCCACTCTTTTTCCTTCTTTCTAATCCATCCTATCCTCAGCTGGGATATTAGTGATGACTTTTACATGGTTTGATACAGTTTTGTAATTTCCTAGGAAGATAATACGGGCTCTTTGAGTGGCTTCTTTAGCAATAATGTCTATACTTTTGTAAATAAACACCTCATTTACTCATCAAAGGATCTTGGGCCAGGTCTTAAGGATGCAATAGTCAGTTCAGCTTTGATACCTCAAAAGCATGGATTTAGAGAGACAGAATAATCTTACCACTGAAATATCTTCCTAACTTCCCAGGGCATGAGAAAGGAGATTCTATCACAGCTACCAGTATGGATAGCATGAACTTTCACACAGAAAACAGAATGTCTGTGTGTGACTTTCCTCAAAATTCTCTGTCATATTATTGGGGGGAGTCTAATTCAGAAGCACATTTACCAGCTGAAGTGTCCTGTGAGCTCTGACATCTACTTCGGTCTGTGAGTGCACAGAACCATTTTTACCCCCTCTTCCCTCCAGATTTGCCAACTTGAAGGAACTGGAGCAACTCAGCCTGATATAAAACTTTACCATCTCAGTTACAATGTGTCAATGTCTGGCGCACAGCACAATGTCCCAGTCATATATATACATACATATATTTGTTTTCATATTCTTTTTTCATTAAAGATTATTGCAAGATATTGAACATAGTTCCCTGTGCTATACAAAAGAAACTTTTTTTTTAACTTCAATTAAAAAAATAAAACTTTACCAGCTCAAGATTGAGGACTGCGCTGGTCCTGCCCCTCCTCTGCTCACAAATCCTTAATGACATCTCCTCCTCCTTCTAGGTCTCCCCTTCTCAAGGGGCTAAGTTCTGCTCTTCCACGCCCAACCCTCCCCACTCTCAGGCTGTCTTCCCACCTCCAGCGCAGGGTGCCAGTGCTTTTCACAAGATGCTTCCTCTCTTTCAACCATGTCCTGCCCTCTTAACAAGATCTAGTTCCAAAGATATGTGATGTCCTAGAAGGTCTATTCATTTATTTAAATCATTTACAAGGGAATAAACTGCTTCATCATCATGCCTCGTATAAATTTGGTACTCGGTGAATATTTGTTGAAACAAATGAATTCAAGGCTCTCCATCTATCAGCTATTTCCCAAACAGACAGGTCCTAACTCACAAGACACTTGCTGTGGATTACCCGGTTAATTAATTGTCCTCCGGAGTCTGTGATGTTGCCACCTACCACTCTGTGCACCAGCACAAGTCCTGAGTTGGAGTTTACAATGCTTGCACTGACGTAAACTACTGACCAACCACTCCTGGGTCATTCAAATGCTATTGTCTTATCGAAAAGTAATTGACCTACAATACTATGTTAGTTCCAGGTGCATGACATAGTGATTCAATATTTTTATACATTAAAAAATGATCACCACGCATTCACGTGCTCTGAGTTTCCCCACTCCTACATCTACATACATCCATGTACTTAGATGATATCCTTGGAACTTCCTCTAGGACTTGCCCTAATACCACGACAAAGTTAAGGGGAGATTTGGAGGGAAGGTATCTTCATACCCAGATGACCATAGTTTTGCCTACTGTGTGCAGGGCTCTGCACATCGGGCTCTTGTGAGTTCCACTCTTGGCTGGCCCACACCTGTTCAATGACTGCAACAGATTCACTGGCCACTTCCTAAAGTGGACACAGCCCTAAAATGAATTCAGCATATTCCCCTCCGGTTTTTAACTAGGCAAAGTGGAAGCTTATGCTTATTTGTGGTCTGAGATACTGGAGATACCAACCTTCATTCTTCTCTGCACTTTCTCTGGCTTCTATCAGCAGCCAGCAGAAGACTCCAGCTTTGCCCTATTTCAAAGCATGACCTCCCATTTGAACATTTTCCAGAGTTCTTAAGGAATTCTCTATTTCTAAATTCGCTTGCAAGTCCATGCAGTTCCGAAGCTCTGTCTTACCTTAGGTCTGCATTCTCACACTGCCTCACGTCAAAATTCTTACCCTGTCTTGGGTCCTCAGAATTTAGGAAGGGTCTCCAAGCCCAGAAGAGTTAATTTTGGAACACGAAGGCTGCCAGCTTACTAAGTTAAAATTCCTTTCATACACCTAATGACAGAAGACCATTCCTTGCACTCTCTCTCTAGAGATGTCCATGACTCCTCCACAGAAGGATACAGAGCACGTAAAACTGGAAAGGCAGCATGAACCTCTCTGAAAACAGCATCAGATCATGGTAAAATCTTAGTTATCCTTTTCCTGCCTCTGTTTCTTTTCTGTAACTTGAGAATTCTAGTAGCTGCTGCCCTACAAGGTACTCTTAAACACTACAAAGTTGATTGTAGTTGAATCATTGTATCCTTCCCGTTTGGTGTGCATTAAAATATTATTGGTACTAATCACCTACATAACATAGCCTCTGCAATACTTCTGTTTCATTCATGAACATATGTCTCATCATACTTTGTTTTGTTTTATGGGTTTTTGTAACCTTTCTTCTTATAGCTCAGGCTAATATAATTACTATAACTCAAAAATCAAATGCCATGATGTTAAAACTATTACCAGTAGAAAATCAAATAATGGCAGAGATTTTCCAGTGAAGAGTTAACATAGACATCCATTATAATCAGAAAACATCGAAATGTTTTATGTTTGTATTTTATCCTTATTATGTCAATTTCCTCTCATTCCTAATTCTGTGATCTTTTCATTTGATACCTATCTCTCTCCAGCTCGTCCTTTCCTGTTAGCACTGAACTCAGTGCCAGCTGTATAAAGACCTAAAGCCCAGTGAGAACCCTGTCATGGTTTGTCCAATGAAGAAAGGAGTTAATGAAAAACAACAAGTTTCCACTATACAGCACAGGGAACTCTATTCAATATCTTGTAGTAACCTATAATGAAAAAGAATATGAAAACAAATATATGTATGTAGATGGATGACTGAAACATGATGCTGTACACCAGAAATTGACACAACATTGTAAACTGACTATACTTCAATTTAAAAAAAAAATGAAAGGAATTAATGAATAAAAGAAAATCAACAACAACACAGATGCAAAGACCAGAATCTAAGTGTCTGTGTGTAATTTTTGTCATATGAATCCTAACATCAAAGCACAAGAAGCATACTTTTTAAGTTCCATTTGATAATCACTTGAGGCAACAAAGATCGGCTGCCAAAGCTTACCCAGTTGATGTAGGAGTTAGGTCTAGTACACAGAAGTGTTTTAAGCTCAAAATCAGAAAGCGTTGGCACACTTTTAAAATTAGAATGCTCCTTTGATGCTCTTTGCTTTTTCCAGTTAAAGAAACTGAGATCCTAAGAAATTACACGACTTGCCCAGAGGCACACCGTTTGGCAAAGTCGAGGAGCCTTGGCTTTCCTGGCAGTCTTTAACGCATAAAGTTTCTTTCCACCCCCAGCCCATCTGCTGATTCTGGGCATGCCCTCTGTATTAGATCCAGTTTCCCAAGCACATCAACTGTGAACCAATTGGATGTAAGTACAAAAAGAGCAGAAAACTTTTTCCAGGCAGCTGGAAAGTTCACTGAGAATTTATTTTTAGCATCTCATGTGTGCTCAGGAGCAACCATGGCAACCAAGGCACCTGGGAGAACCTGCAGGAGATGCTCACAGGGACCAGTGAATAGCACCAGAGGAAGGCGGCTTCATCTCCATGGGGAAGTGTGGACAAGCTGGACATGTCCCTGTCACCAGGAAAGCCATCACCAGAAAAGAAGAAACTCAGCATCAGCAGGACTTAGACCATCAGTGACTGATGAGACCATCTTTGTACAACTGTCTTCCTCTCCCTTCCTTCCCTCCTCCTTGCATCACCAATACAATGTGTAAATAAAGTTGAACAAGTCGCCTCTGACTTGGAGGCCTGATCATATGTTGTGTTTTTTTTAACTCCAGCCCTTCATGGAACGTCTACACACATTGTCCCAGAAAGGAAGTGGCCTTTAGGCTACCACTTGATGAATGACTTCATCACATCAGCAATGATGCAATCAGAAGCTCCCTCCTTGCCCTCAAAGAGCAGGTAAAAGGGTGACCCCGGGTAAGGGGCTGCACCCAGGAGTGTCCCAGCCATGGAGAAGCCAGGTTGGCCATGAAAGACTCCAGGGCACCTCATACTAATGTCACACATGGCTCTTCTCCCCCATGAAACTCTTCCATTAACTCTTGGGAAAGGATGGAGCCAGTTCTGGAAATTTTCCCGTTCTTGAATTTCTCTGTCTAGTTTTCCACACTGATGGACCCAGCTACTGATTTATGCTGGGTCACAGTTTGTATGTTTGGGGTGAGACTCCAGCCTTTCCAACCTTCACACGCAGTGCCCACCATCATGCTATTCCTTCTCCAACATTTGGGGAAGATGGACTCTCTCCTTATGCTTGTTGGGGGAAAATCCCCACTGAATGAATCCAGTGGATGTAGTTGATGTGAAGGTTGGTCCAGTGGCGTGAGATACACTTCAGCTCCAACTCGGTCATTTAGCAGTCCTCTGCTTGGATACTTTTTTATGATGACTTTAGAAAAGCTTTCATGTTTCTCATTAAATCTGGTACCTTTGCAAAGAATATAAAGAGATGTCCTGCCTTGGATTTGTGTCTCAATGTTATCTTGAAACATGACAGCGGTTGATAAAATGTTTTTCACAGGTGTAGCCTCTATAACTAAACACATTTCAATAAAATCCGAAGTTCCACAGTGACATCGCTGCCCTGAGTTAGGCCCAGGGACAGTCTTCTCACTCAATTATGCTCAAGATTGAGGACAGTGTTGATCACAAGGAGGTGTTTAGTAAATAATAATAAAGCAGGAAAAGAAACCCATCACTATAGTCACATGGCAGGGAAGACCTTTAATTTGTTCACTTCCCCACAAAACCACCTAAGTATCTAACAGCGGTATTAAGCCAGCTTCTTCCAACCAAATGAACTATGGCATAACTCAAGAGACAGGCATGTTATCGCAGAACAAAATCCTAAAGGTAAAGTAGGAAGGCAGCCTCTTACCTCACCCAAAACTGAGGAAGATGGGAGAAAGATAATTCCATATATTTCTACTTTCTCTTCCTAACAAATTCTATGGAGCACTGTAGGTTCACAGAATTGGAAAACATCCAAAAAGGCATATTCATCCTTGGTTGGTTTTTATTCCCCCTTAAACTTTCAGCCACCACATGGGATCATACTGGGATGAGTCAATCACCAATTGTAAGTTCCTAGGCAACTCTGTACTTACTAGAGGCCAAGCCCAGATCCAGGACAGAGAACGGTCCTGGGAGAAAATGCTTAGTGCAGAGAAGCTGCTGTGCACTTGGAGCCAGAGCACACTTCTGTGGGTACTCATTCTCGAGGCTGTCAGTGTTCTGAAGCACAGTTGTCCCTCAGCATCCTAGAGGGAGTGGCTCCAGGACACCTACCCGACCCTCATCCTGAGAATACCAAAATCTGAGGGTACGCAAATCCCTCATATAAAATGGCATAGCATTTGCTTATAATCCATAGCATTTGCACATGTCCCGTATACTTTAAGTTATCTCTAGATTACTTATAATACCCATTACAGTATAAATGCTATGTAAATACTTGGCAGTATATGGCAAATCCAAGTTTTGCTTTTTGGAACTTCCTAAATTTTTTTTTTTCCTGGCATTTTCCATTCATGGTTGGTTGAATCCCTGGATGCAGAACATATGGATAAAGAAGGCCGGCTGTATTGTCATTCACAGTGGCTACATTCCAGGCACAAATGAGGGGGAGTAGACAGCCAGGCCAGCAGCAAAATACAAACATTCAGAGGGGTTCCATATTAATAGGAGTAATGTGAGGCAGGATTTTAAGAGAGGAGCCTATTGTTAATTTAGCATATTTGCAGTATGTATTAGGAAGGAAAGCTGTGAGTGGAAAATAAATTCCCCTACCACATTGCAGGTGGGGAAATGACCATCATATAATCTTCCCATAAATGTAATGAAACTGCCTTTCAAGCTGTACTGCTCTCTCTGCCAGAAGTGAACGCCTCCTTTTTAACTGATTTTCCCCCCAGAATAAACAATAGAAAACTTTGAGTGCTACGTAAACTACCAGTGGAGATCATTTGAAAAGCTCTTCAAATATCTTCAGATTAATTCCAAGTAAACAAAGAGGACATGGTGATGTTTGCTCAGTTGGGTGACATGCTGGGCCTGACAGAATCTCTACACCACACAGCTTAGACTGGATCACTACATTTTAGACAGGAAGAAAAATATTTTTTAAAAAAATGCAGTACAAATTGAGAAGGTGAAGACAGCCCTCAGGAAGGTATAGGCCCTGTGTATCTCATCCCAGAATATCCTCCAAGAACAGAAAATATGATTGATCTAGGAAAAGATTGTGCTAGAGAACAAACAAACAAACAAGCAGAAATTAAATAAGATATTCCCTAAAGCACACATTCCACCAGCACTTCTGCTAAACCACAGGCCTATCCAATTGCGTGTGCTACCTAAATCCCTGCCTTAAGGGGAGGAACCAATGGGGGAAGTTCTCCTCCTTGAACTACGTCACAGTTTATTTCTTCTTTGCAAGGACTTATGAAAAGAGAAAAAGACACATATATTTTCACGTAACTGTAGGCAACATGACATGACACAGTTGAAAATGCATGAGAATTGCAGTCAGTAAGCTTGGGTTCAAGGCCAAATCAGGGACTTTTGTATCCACAGTTGTACCCAGGAATTAATAATCACTCTGTAATGGAGATGTCCTGAAGATTAAAGGTCCCAAAGTTTGTGAAAATAATATGCAAATATTGCTCTAGAAAGGACCGAGGAAAATCATCTTACCACTCCTCTAGCTCTCAGCAGAATCACGTCTCAGTTTCCATGAACTGAGTTAAACAAAATTTGAAGAAGAGTGGAAAGTGCTTGATAACACTGCAAATCCTTCACATCACGGCTTAAGTCTCTTCCTTTCTTCTCATTTAAGATGAAAAAGTTACTATAATTAGTAGCCTTTGTTTCCTTGAAGCCTGTAGTGTCACACTTTCACCATTTCTTTTAGAGGCAGAATCCCAAAATGATAACTGTTTCTTAAGATCACGCCTGCAAGGACGTATCATGCTCCCTCCAATTTCTCTAGCTCGTTTTCTCCTGGCCCCAGAATGCTGCAAGTATGAATTCAGTTCTCATGCTGATTCCCTCCTGCGACTCTCTCAGCCTTCAGAATGTCGGCCCTTTATCTCTTGTAACCTCTCAGTATTTCCCGGCCACTAGTGCGTACAATGGTTCTGTCTTCGACTTGTGCATTTTTCCCATCCTTGCTGTACTTTCCTCAGTTCGTGTTGCATGTTTACCAAGCACACGTTAAACTCCTGTATTCCAAGGCCTCTGCCCGCCCCTCATCTGTCTTGCTGTTATCTGCAAAACTAATGAAAGGCGGTCTCATTCCAGCATCCGGGGGTTATGCCCTACTGAGTCTAGAACCAATACCAAAACAGCTGTTAGGCAATTTTAAGCTTGTATTGCTATTCTGAAGATGTCACTTTTGTATACGACCTTCTCATCGTGTGTAGGGTCCCGTAAGAGCTACGACACTTAGCTCATGTAGTCCAACTATTTTAGTATAGAACGCAGCCCAGAACGTAACGGCTCCGTGAAGCTAAGATACCTGTGGCTTCCCCTGGTTCTCTCTGGCTGATTACTGATTAGCTTGACCAAGTTTGTGCTTGGTGGCTAACCAGGACTGTTGTCTTCTTCAAGGCAATTTTCAAAAAGAGTTTTTCTGGGATGTAATTCAAATTGTTACTGTGTATTGAGTAGAACAGATTCTACACTGACTCTTAAAGACTTTGAATCTTTTGCTTTGAGTTGACCCTTTGCTCACTTTCAGAAAAGGAAGGAGAACGACTTAGGCAGAAACTTAGGCAGAAAAATTAGGCAGGCATCTCCTCAGAACTGGTATCATCAAGCAACGGGCTGAAACTGCAGTCCCTTAGGATGTGAACAGGGGAAATGCATCCTGCCTCCCTTTTGTCCCCAACCTCTAACCACGACAACTTGTTAACTGATGATTTATTAACTCAGTGAAAGCCACGTGCTCTGAATGAGAAGAAGAAAAACGGCTTTACTTAACACAGGGGGAACACTTCACATCAGCTGCTGGTTCAGTGAGTCAGCTATCCTCGGTGGTGACTGATGCTTTTTGCAGGCTTTCAAGTCGACTTGACAGTAACAATAGCAGAGGTAACAGCACAGCTTCTGTGGAGAGAATTATTAGTAAAGGACATGAGATGTCCCACTCAGGTCTAAGTTTTTGACCTCACACTTTGAAGCACAGAAGAGGAATTTAAATCTACACCCTGAAGTGTATAGTCATCATCCCAACTAGACCCAGAAGGAGCTGAGACTTGGAAAGGGAGGCACACAAAAGCCTGGTTCACCAAATTTTGGCAAACCTTTTACACCACTCATTTATACTCTCCCTTGACAAAGCTTATTGACAGCTCATACTAAAGTCATCAACATATCTAGAGAGGCACTTTTCCACATGATTTCAATTTATTTCCTCCGGGATAACTGACTCTCTTCCAAAACGAACACAAAAATCACCCTCCTCCCCATATTTAAGATTCATTCTAACCACCAGAACCTTCGACAGCATTCAGACCAGAGATTCTTACTGAAATATACCAGAGTTTTATTTTTCATTCAAGGCATTGCAGGTATGAAGCAGCTCTCAGTAAAGCAGCAATTTCTATAAAATAATCTCTCGCTGGGTCCCTCATGGGTTTGATGATTTAAATGACATTCAGGTTGGCTGAAAGGGAGTGTTCTCTTTTGTGGGCAAAGACATCGAGACGTTGAACAGTGAAGTACCTTGCCTTCAATCAGCCCATTCAATAACTAGTGAACATGTCAAATGCACTATGCAATATGGGAATTACAAAGAAACTGTCTGATACAGTCCCTTATGTCATGAACTTGCATTTACGTTCAAAATGGCAAAGCTAGGATGCATGAGTAACAAGAAAAAGGAAGCAGTGTCACAGAATCCAGCCTTATGACAGAAGACAGTGACATCAGACATAAGGGAAAGCTGGTTGTTACATGTGGTGACAGGATGGGGAAATTGAAATGATCTCTACAATTCTGTAATTCCATGAGAGGAACTGGTCACAATGGGCCAGATCCTATGTGTAGAGCTTGAGACAAAGTTCAAGTCCTCCTGGTCCTCGATGTAATGCCTGTCTGTTCATTCCCATACACGTTCAGGAACCCCGATCCTATGCAGTCAAGTTCACACTTAGTAACTGGACTTTGGGACGGGAGCTATAGGAATCACAGCCTCAGTGTCCAGGGAAGCCAGCCACGTGTCCTGAGGGCCAAGACCCATCTGAAGGAGGTGATGTCTTCTTCCCTTCGTTTGGTGGAGGCTATGCTGCTTAATGCCACCAGAACTCCTCATTTTCTGAAACAACCTATCAGTGCATACTTTTATGTGAGATCTTATAGTTAAAATTTTTTAAAATTTCTACCTTTTTTGGAGGGGTGAGATAATTAGGTTTATTTATTTATTAAATTTTTAATGGATATACTGGGGATTGAACCCAGGCCCTTGTGCGTGCTAAGCATGCGCTCTACCACTGAGCTATCTATACCCTTCCTCCCTTGAAATCTTATAATATTTAAGTATTAACTGCCATTTTGTGACTCTGAGACCTCTGCTTTGGGTTGTTCCAGTATTTAATGGTGACATATGTTAGACTGAGGTCTCAGACAGTGAATATAGGTGGTTTAGCCACCAGTGATGTCTCAGGCTGTAAACCACTGCCCCCTGCGCCATCACATTCTTATGAGCTCATTCATCATGGATTGTAAAGGAATCATCTACCTAACTCAGCCTGCCCTCAAGTATCCTAAGGGGTTTCTGTGCTGCAGCTACTATTGAGCTTAAAAATATTCTAAATAGCCAAACTGCTGCTCAGCCAACAGCTGTAATTCATTATAATAGACACCTAATAAATGAATGACCTCAGGTGAGAGATATTTACCTTCCTAGACCCAGGCACAAGCCAAGTAACTTTACATTAATAATAACAGAAGAATGGATTCCCCTCCCTCTTGGTGTAAGATACCCAGGGGAGAAACCAGGGCTTTGAAACAGTCTATGTAGACGTTAGCAGGCCACTTGAAAAATGGTTATCATTGGGCTGCGATACCAACACAACTGCTTGGAGCTCCTTGTCGTGAACAGCCCTTCACGTTGTTGTGCGCCATTGCACGGGTGCTTGCCCAGATGATCCAGGACCAGTATCAAAGGTGCCAGGCTATTTATCCAGGATGGGAGTGGGGAGCATCTTCCCAACACATGCACAGGACAGAAAGCGCATCTCGGATGAGGCTGGTGGACACGGAGCGGGTTATCAGGTCTGCTGTGACTGGCAGTCTAGGAATTGGGCTCTCCGGCTGCTCCCAGAAGCTGACAGCCCCGCAGCTAATTGGAAATGCATATAGCATATGATTTATGTTAGGGGAAAGGCCCATTAAAGAAAGGAATAATTGAACCCACGATCTGTAAGATGAGGGGAGATGTCAATTATCTCATTTCGTCCCTCTCTTCTGGAAGGCTCTATTGCTACCATGTAATTTATGGGCCTGGAGAGAGTCATAAAAGCTTGGAGAAGAGGAACCAGAAGAATCCAGGCTGTTAAAACAACATGAGGTAGGGCTTGTAGATCTTTGTCCTTTATTTCTAAAGGAGCTCATGAAAGCCTAAATATAGGGTAGGAAAAAACCAATGATGGTTAATTTTAAAGACAGCTCTGTCTTCTTCACATGAATTTTTACTTATAAAGAAAACAGAATTCCATCACTAAAGCCTTTAAGTTTTTTTTTTTAATTTCTATTTTTTTGGGGGAGGAGAAGTAATCAGGCTTCTTTATTTATTTATGTATTTATTTGATGACGGTACTGGGGATTGAACCCAGGACTTCGTGCAAGCTAAGCACATGCTGTACCACTGAGCTATACCCCTCCCAACCGAACCCTTTTTCTTACTGAACCTTTTATATTGGGTTGTCTTCATACCTTTGACAGTGGGATTATAAGTAGTCTAGCATACATGCTTTTTGAGCACAACCCAGGAAAAGGATATTAATTTCATAGACTGGGAAAAATAAACAAAAGATGAAATAGTGTTAATTTTCCAATATATATCCAAGCTATAGAGTTAAGGAAAGTCTTTTGTAAGCACATATCCCACTTTCCCATCCGTCTCCCCGTGAGGCATATGTGGGTAGGAGGGAAAGCAGGAGTGTATCTTTAGTTGCCGCCTCAGTGCCTGGAGCCAGGGAACAAACCCCAGACATGTGTCCGAGAGCGACAACACCAGCAGGCAGGGCCCGAGCAGTGCCCACGGATGGGAAACAGAGCAGCCAGGGCCTGGGCTGGTTTGGAAGAATTCGAGAGCAGGGTCCAAGGGCTGGAGATGCACGCAGAACCAGGACGAGGGACTGCAAATTAAATAAGTGAGAATGGAGGGACAGTCTTGTGCCATGCTCGGGACTGCTGATTCCTGATTCCTGCTTTTGTGGCAAGTCATCCACGGGAAGGAAACAGGATGGAAACACTTTACGTAGAAGGTGGTCATCTTCCAGAGGCCTGGGGCATGCCTCTCGCCTCTGTTGTAGACAGACCTGCTCTGAGCTCATTCCCTCTAAGAGAACTTCTCTCATTCGCTCTCTTCCACGTAGCCTGCATATTCATTCTTTTTCTCTTTAATCTTTTTATTAAGTACCTTTTAGCAGTTTCAATTTCACTTTATTTTCTTTTTGGTGGGGGTGGGGAGAGGCAATTAGGTTTCTTTATTTATTTATAACTTTTTAAAAAAATTTTTTAATGGGGGGAGGTAATTTCAGGTGTATTTATTTATTTTCTTTTTTGGGGAGGGAGATAATTAGGTGCACCTATTTATTTTAGAGGAGGTACCGGGGATTGAACCCAAGACCTTGTGTATGCCAGGCATGCACTCTACCACTGAGCTATATACCCGCTCCCTTGAATATTCATTCTTCGTCCCTTCAACATTAACATACCCAGTACGCATTCCCTAAATTTTTGCCCAATTCAAAGTTTAACTGAGCAAATGTGAGTCAGCTATTGAACACAGATATGTCTAGCACAAAGACTCTAGCTTTTCCCATAGTCTTATCTTTATCCAAAGATAAACATTTGTAAAAACTATTGTTTTAAATAAAAGCATAGTAAAATTAAAACTAAATAGAAACACATTATATTTTTCATTTCTAAAACATGTTTAATTTCTTTCCATTGTTTCATTTCCTTCATGCTTTTAAAATTTATTATTGTTTTTCCCAAGTATCACAATGTCTCATGCAAGCTAAATACTGAATCACTTCCCTTTTTCCTTCCATAATTAAGTGCAAATTTATTCTGCTTTAGTTTGTAGATTTGCTATTGGGTCTAGAGAAATATATATAATAACTTTTTTAAAAGTTAATAAAGTGTGGTTGGTCCTTAAGAAGTAGCATAAGATTACCTATAGATTATAAAGTCCCCTAGAACAATTAAAGGAACATTTTATGCATTTTATATTGTCAGAATCTAGTATAGTAATTACAAATATGACTTGTTTAATAAATTGATGAACATTTGTTGATGACTGCATTAAACATGTGATCTCGTTCTTGTACTGTGTGTGTATGTGTGTACACCTCCACATACTTTGTGGCCTCACTTTCCTCTTCTGAATTCCTTACACGCCAGCGAAATGGGATTACTCACTGTCACGTATATGATCCCATCCCTTCGCTGTTTTACCCATTTATTTATTCATTCAGTATTTCTTCATTCAATCTGTTGTCTGGTTAAGGAAATGATTATATTTTCAAAGTACTGGAAGAGGATATCCAGTGAAAAAGTCTTCAAATATTGAGCTAATAATATCTTTTCAGAGAAACAGAAAGTTGAGGGCATTCATCAGTCGGTCCATAATAAAATAAGTATTAAAGAAAGATTCTAGGATGAGGAAAATGATCGCATGGGATAGCTCAGAGATTCAGAAAGTAATGAGGAGGAATGTAAACAGTAAATAAATGGGTAAATTTAAATGAATATTGGCTATAAAAACAACAACAATAATATCATATGCTTTAAAATACATGGAAAAAATTTTAAATAAAAAAAATAAAATACATGGAGAATCTGAAAACTATAGTATATAATAGGGTTGGGGTAAAAGACATTCGAGAATACTAAGCCCTTCATATTGTCCAGGAATTGGGAAAAGTACTGATTTATATTCAATTTAATAAGCCAAGAAGGGATGTTTGAATCTCTAGGTAGTCACCCCAAGAGTAGTAAAACAATGAGATGATGGGGGATAGATACAATAAAAATACTTTACCCAAAAGTAGATAAGAAAGAAGAAAATGAAAACAGAAAAAAGTTGGGACAAATAGTAATTACATTAAATTTAAATGGACCATATGCTTCAACTGAAAAACAAAAACTCAGGCTGGATAAAAGCAATTATATTCTGCTTACAAGAGACACATCTTAAATATAAAGATCCAAGAGACTGAAAGCAAAAGGATGGAAGAAATAGACCCACAGACACAGAAAACACACTATGGTTACCAAAGGGGAAAAGGGTGTGAGGGAGGGATAAATTAGAAGCTTGAGGTTAACAGATACACACTACTATATGTAAAATAGAAAAACAACAAGGTCCTACAAGGTACTATATTCAATATCTTGTAATAACCTACAATGGAAAAGAATCTGAAAACATATATATGTATATATGTACATATATGTATAACTGAATTGCTTTGCTGTATACCTGAAACTAACATTGTAAATCAATTACAATTCAATAAAAAATAAAATTTAAAAAAGAAGCCAAAAAAAGAAAGTAAAAGGATGGGGAAAGATAAAAGTACACATACTTTATGAGCAAGCAAAAGACTGGTGGACCTTACTATTTTATTGTCAGACATAACAGGCTTTAAGGCAAGAAGTATTGCTAAAGAGAAAGAGGATATATAGAAGTTACAAAAGTTCTACATTCATATCTACCTAATAAGAAGACTCAATCTATAGAGCAAAAATCAACAGAACTAAAAATAGAAATAAAAAATTTGAAATCATAGTGGAAGATTTTAAAAGATTTTAACATTTCTCACTTGTAACTGGTAGAATACACATGCAAAAATCTATAAAGATATAGAAAATCTGAACGATGTGATTAACGGACTTGACCTCATAACATATGTAGAACGCTGAGCCCAACAACTGAAAAATGTGTTTCCTTTTCAACTTTACATGGAGCATTTACTAAAATTGACTGTAAGTTGAGACAGAAATCAATCTCAACAAATTACAATGGGCTTCTCTACAGATTTTGTCCTCTAATCTCTAGTGAATATTGTTAAATTAGAACATTTCTAGGAAAATACCTAGGAATAAACCTACATAAGGAGGGAAAAGACCTGTACTCCTAAAACTATAAGACGCTGATGAAGGAAACTGAGGCGACACAAACAGATGGAAAGATACCCATGTTCTTGGATTGGAAGAATCAATATTGTTAAAATGACCATATTACAAATCAATCTACAGATTCAATGCAATCCCTATCAAATTAACAATGACATTTATCACAGAACTATAATGATTTTTTAAAAATTTGTATGAAAACACAAAAGACCCTGAATAGCTAAAAAATCTTGAGAAACAAGAATGAAGCTGGAGTCATGCTCCTTGACTTTAGACTATACTCTAAAGCTACAGTAATCAAAACAGCATGGGATTATAAATCAATAAAAAATGTTAAAAAAAATAGCATGGTACTGGTACAAAAACAGACACATAGATTAATGGAACAGAATAGAAAACCCAGAAAAAAACCCATGTACTTATGGTCAATTAATCTGTGACAAAGTAGGAAAGAAAATACAAAGGAGAAAAGACAGTCTCTTCAATAAACAGTGCTGGGAAAACTTGACAGCTATCTGTAAAACACTGAAATTAGAACATTCCCTAACACTATATACAAGAATAAACTTAAAATGGGTTAAAGACCTACATCTGAGACTGGGTACTATAAAATTCCTAGAGGAAAACAAAGGCAGAACACTCTTTGACATAAATCACAGCAATATATTTTTTTCCAATCAGCTCCTAGAGTAATGGAAATAAAAGCAAAAATAAACCACTGGGACCTAATTAAACTTAAAAGCTTTTGCATAGCAAAGGAAATCATACACCAAACGAAAAGACAAACTACAGAGTGGGAGAAAATATTTGCAAACTATGTAATTGAAAAGGGATTAATTTCCCAATATACAAACAACTTATATGCTTAATATATATATTTTAAAAACCCACAACAAACAACTCAATCAAAAACTGGGCAGAAAACCTAAATAGACACTTCTCCAAAGAAGATATCCAGATGAAAAAAAAAAAAAAAGACATCCAGATGGCCAACAGGCACATGAAAACATGCTCAATAATGCTAATTAACAGAGAAATGCAAATCAAAACTACCACGAAGTATCACCTCACACCAGTCAGAATGGCCATCATTCAAAAGTCCACAAATGACAAATGCTGGAGAGGGTGTAGAGAAAAAGGAACTCTCCCTCACTTTTGGTGGGAATGTAAATTGGTGCAGCCACTATGGAGAACAGTACAGAGGCTCTTTAAAACACTAAAATTAGAGTTACCATATGATCCAGCAATCCCACTCCTTGGCATATATCTGGAGGAAACTCTAATTCAAAAAGAAACATGCACCCTAATGTTCATAGCAGCAGTATTTACAATAGCCAAGACATGGAAGTAACCTAAATGTCCACTGACAGATGATTGAATAAAGAAGATGTGGTATATATACAATGGAATACTACTCAGCCATAAAAAAGAATGAAATAATGCCATTTGCGGCAACATGGATGGATTTAGATATTATTATATTAAATGAAGTAAGTCAGACAGAGAAAGACAAGTATCATAAGATATCACTTATATGTGGAATCTAAAAAAAATGATACAAATGAACTTATCTATAAACCAGACACAGACTCACAGGCATAGAAAACAAACTATGGTAACCAAAGGGGAAAGCTGTTCGGTGGGGCATAAATTAGGAATTTGGGATTAACATATTACATTACTATATATAAAATAGATAAATAACGGGGACCTATTGTATAGCATGGGGAACTATATTCAATGCCTATATTGGAAGAACCTGAAAAAGAATATATATACACAGATATATACATATGAATCACTTTGCTGTACACTCGAAACTAATGTAACATTGTAAATCAACTATATCTTCATAAAAAAAACAGAAAATCTTCATATGTATGAAAATTAAGCAGTAATGTCTAGCTAGCAAATTGATAGAATAAGGAATCACACTGGAAGTTAGAAAATACTTTCAACCAAAAGATTAAAAATTACTATATGACAAAACTTGTAGGATTGAACTAAAACCACACTTCAAGGAAAACCTATGGTTTAGTATTATTAAAGAAGAAAGACCAGAAACAAATAATTTATCATCTGTCTCAGAAAGTTAGAAAAATGCAAAGAAAGTTTAAGGGAGGACATAAGATAAGGGTAGAATTTTAAGAGAAAATATTTAAAATATTTAAAAAGAAAATAAATACACAATACAAAGAATCAGAAAGCCCAAGTTGGGTTTTTTTTTTTTAAAGGATAACAAAATTTAATAAATCCCAGGCAAAGACAGATAAAAAAATAAAGAAGACACAACTAGCACGTATCAGGACAAAACTACCGATAATATAGATATTAAAATAGTCATAATGGGACACAATGAACAACCTAATGCTAGGGTACTTGGCAATTTGAACACATTCTTAGAAAAATACAACCTCTCAAAATTGATACAAAAAGAAAAGAAATTCAGAGTTAAGAACCTCCACAAAAAAACAAAAACAAAAATAAAAACTGCTCACCCAGATGACTTCACTAGTGAATTCTTCCAGATATTAACAGGAAAAGTAATTTCTATTACATACAAATCCTCCCCAAGAATAGAGAGACCATCTCCACATCTTCTAATGAGACCCATATAACCATGAGAGTGTACAGGAAAGTCCCTAAGCGAACATCTGACTTAATGGTAAAATGTTGAAGGTTTTCCCCCTGAGACAAAGATGCCCACTATCACCACTTCTATTTAAACTTTTCCTGAAGGTTCTAGCCTGAGAAATAAGACAAGAAAGAGAAAAGACATTAGAATTTGGGGAGGAAAAAAAAGACAAGTCGTTAGTCACAGGTGACAAGTTTGTTATGCAGAAAATTCAAAGGATCTACAGATTAAGTATTGGAATTAATAAATGAATTTATCAAAGATCTTAAATTCAATGTAAGAGATTGCTTTTCTTATCCCACCAATAAGGAGAAAATGAAATGCATAAAATGGTGTCATTTACATTAGCATTAAAAAGCACCAAACACTTAGTAATAAATAGATATACAAGGCATTTACGCAGAAACTACAAAATATTATTGAGAGAAATGAAAGGGAAGTGAACAAGTGAAATGACAAACCATGTGCACAAGGGGAAGGGCCTTCTGAGGGGCTGGTCATATTCTATCTCTTGACCTGGGTGGTAGTGACCCAGTTGTATTAAATTATGCTTATTCGAGCTACAAATGTATGAGTTTTGCACTTTTCTGCTTGTATGTTGTGCTTACAAAGTTTACAAAAAGTAAGCAGAAAAATAAAAGTTCTTTGCTTTACGATATTAATAAATAGCTATAAAATCTTACACACCGATTTTCTCATTTTGGCTTTCTGTGGTCCAGTGTGGCGTATCTGTGCCATTAAACAAGATTCTAGGAAGTGAACTACAATGATGACATTGTATGTATAGGAAATGAGTTTTGACTTGTGACCCATTAGCCAGAAATCAATTACCCTGAAGGCACAGGAATGGTCATGCATATGTCAATCTAATTATCACTTTTAAATTGTATGGAGGGGCGTGAAGTGTGATTTAGTCTAGACCTCTGGACTACCAGTCCAGCTCCCATACTGGCTGAATGGGCCAGGCTATGGGGTCAAGGGCTAACATCAGCAGAGAACACGGGACTAGACTCTCATTTCAACATGGCGCCTGAAGGCTGGTTTGGTGCTTCAATTCACAGTCCGAGAGAAGGGAGAGGCATTTGTCTCTGATTCCCTCAGTGGTGTTTTACCAAGATAGTTAAAGAAGTTTACTGTGAACATCCTGGGAAACATCCAAAGGAAACATGAATTGTGGGGAGGGTGTGACAAATGGTTTTGAGGATTTGGGATCTGAATTCTTAATTTTATCTTCAGGGTGCCACGTGGTCACCTACTGAGGGCATTTCTGAGAGCGGGGTCCTGGGTTTGTCTCTGGCCACGTCTTGTCTTACTCCTTGATGGTCGTGATACTGTTAAGGAGAAGGTTGTCAAATAAGTTTTTCACATCTCTGGGAATTTCCTGAAAGATTAGGCACATGATTTTTGATTGAGCCAGGAAGCAATAGAAAAATGAGAAGCAGATGTTCCTTGTTGATTACCAGTCAGTTTCATTTCCCATCAGCTGGCAACCTTCATGCACTCTTACTCAGGCTCTATATTTACCCTAACAGCCAATACAGTCAGTTTAAAAAAAAAAATTAGCAAAGTAAATTAGTCCAAAACATCTGGATATTAAGTTGGCCAGATGTTTTGGTGGTTTATAAATAAAAGCCAAAAAGAAAACAAGAAAAAGAAAAGGAAAAAGGGCCAGAGAATGGGCAGAGACTTAAGATGCACCTACTCCTTCATATTCTCCACCACCTCGGGGTCCGTGGGGGATGAGGCCTTGCCAACCATTACGAGAAGGTGGAATGAAAGGGCTCATACATTTTGGAACTTTGCCCTGAACAAAAACTAGTGACCTTTGTCATCCTGAGTTAAAATGGAAGGTTGCCTCAGACTTTTTTGAATCTAGAAATTATTTCTCAATTGCTCATAATTTCGGAATTGTATTTATACGGCTTCTCAGATCCAAGCCAAGATATCAATTCTCTAAGAGATCTGGATGCTTTGCCAAAATGGAAATGGATTTGTTTTCCGTGTTGGAATTACTGATGAAAACTGCAGGCAGAAGTTTCTCCCCCCACCTTTTCTTTTTTAAAGGTGAAATACATCTTGTCTGTCCTATTTCTTTCTTTCTCAACACAACATGAGTCATTGATGAATTCTCAAAACAGTTTTGGGAAGAGCTCTGGCCGGGGAATGAGTCTGTGCTTAAAAATCAGGCTTTTTGCTTTTTAGCTTTCTGATTTGGGGCAACTTAAACTCTCAGGGCTTGTTTCTACCTCCATCAGATGGAAATAATAATTACCTTTAAAGTTATTTTGAGGAAAAAAAAAAAACGGACTTAACAAATGTCACAGCACCTTTCCAAGCCGAACCTCCTCTCTACTGTTTGTGATTTGGAGGTGAATAATTAGTTGAGGTAACTACCTCTTAGCCCAGACAATGTTTTTTAAAAGGCTGGCTGCCACAGATTTCAGCAAAGAAAAATGGGATCCCAATGGAAAATCATCCTGCACATCTATATGCAAGTTAATGTGATACACTGAAATTGAAAATATTCCACATGCGTTCTTATCTATTCACTCAACAAATATTCACTGAGCACCTATTACAGCCAACAATCCTTCTAGGGGTTGAGGACACAGACCTCAATCGCTGCTCTCACAGAATTTATAATCTAGTGTGTGTGGGGGGAGGGACAGATAATAAGCATAATCAATAGGTAAACTATACGTAAGTGAGAAGGTGGTAAGTCTATAGACAGCACAGGTAAGGGATTGGGAGTGCTGAGTGGGTGAATATTAAATATGTTGGTAACTTGCAAATATTTCTGAGCCTGTGAAAGCTGCTACGTCAATCAGATAATAATAATAAAAATAATAATAACTCAATATGAAATCCTGGCAGGGTAGCTAGCCCTCTCAGGTTGTGATTTTTACTTAGTCGTAAGAAAGAAATTGAAACCACTGTATTATGGGAGAAAATGTAACAGAACAATCCCCGCCCAGAGCTATGTTTCAAGCAGAATATTCTTTTTCAGAGAAATGAGCATTGCCAGGGGCTTGCCCCAACTGACTTTTATTTCCAGACATCATGTTCTGATTCCAGTTCTATGGTCTCTGAAATGATTGCCCTATAAAATGCTGTAAAGTGAAAATCTATTTCTGACATTGGTTAAGTCTTCATTGAAATATCTCAAGTCTCCAAAGTTTGTCTTTGATATAAAGAAATAATTAGTTGGAAAAGAAATTAATACCGCCATGAAAAGGTCTATCAAAACACCAGAAAAGGTGGCTTGAGAGTAGCGATTGCTAAGGGACTTTGAAGCGTCTGCAGGAAAGGAACTATATAAATCGAAGTCAGCTTTTTATGATGAGGCAAGAATTTCAGTATTTAGCCTCAGCAAATGACCTGGTCTCCTGCTTCACACAGAAGTTGAGGGAAGGATAAAAGCACGGTCCGGTCCCACCTCCCGCTCTCTTCCCCTCAAACATAAGCATATTCCTCAGAATGCATCTACGTTCACCCCTGTTCTTACTTTCTTTTCCTCAAGACACCTTTTCCCTTTCTTTCCAAAGCAAATAGCTTCCTCAGAGCTCTGGACTCTGCACCCTGCAAACCCGCAGGAAGTGTTCTCCCCCATTCTCTGGAGTTCCCCTGTCTTTTCTTCTTTTCCTTTCTCCGTTCTTCCTCCAACTTTTCACTTTGTGCTATCAACCCCTTTTCTTCTGCATGCAAACTTGCTTAAGTCTCTCCCATCTTTAAACCAAGACAAAACACCAGCCCCACCTCTCTCCCAGCTCAACTTCCCCCTTCAGGAACAGCCCTCTTTTCAAACGTCCTCCTCACGCTCATCAGACAGACACTCTTTGAAGCTCTTTTCACGACCTCACCTCTGTCTCCATCCTCAGTACAACCTGGCATCTGGTTGTTCCTCTATTATTAAAAAAACAAAAAAAACAAAAACACCTTTTTCTAATGGAGGTACTGGGGATTGAACCCGGGACCTTGTGCATGCTAAGCACACACTCTACCACTGAGCTATACCCCCTGCTGCCCTTGTATTAGTGAAACTTATCTCATCATATCAATGATGACCTCTTGGCTACAAAATGCCCAAAGTGCCTTTGAGCCCTTATCTGGCTTGGCCTTTAGGAGACGAGACAGGTGACTATATCCTGCAGCAATTGGATGCGTGTTCTCCGCCCGTCTGCTGGTCGTACAAGGACAAGTAAGAAGGTTCATGTGGTTTCTGTGTAAAAATATGACATCTCTTGGCTTCTAGATATTATTTGCCCTTGGCTTTTTTTTCTAGCTCCCTGAACTCTCCATCTCAGTGTCTGCTGGCTTCTCTTTTACCTTCCCTTTAAAGGTTGGTTTTCCCTAGAATTCCATCATCAAGGTTGTTTTCATTCTGTCTCCTTCCTGCAGGCATTTGGTGGGCATTAGACCTCTGCAGTTACCCAAGGCGGGTGCTTGGAAGAACCCTGCCTCGAGACTGATGCTCTGCTGTAGCCATCTTGAAGGTCCTAATTTCTGAACCAGGGCCCCTGCCTTTCCATTTTGCCTCGGATGCCACAAATTATGTAACCTGTCCTGGCTCTGGGTGATCTCCTCTACCACCATTCCATTGCCACCCGTGACTAATTTTCTAGGTGTTATGCCTTGTAGATAATACTAACCTTTTCTTCCAAGAAACGAATAACAAAACTCTAATTGTGTTCTAAACTTCTTAGCAACCCTGGTATATAGTATCTATTCCAGGCTTCTGGTTTTCTGCCACAAATGCTCTCCCCCTTTCTTTCTTAAGGTAAGGCCACAGTCATCCTCAGGAAGCAGTCTTGGTTCTGTTTCAGCCAAGGAATAAGAGCTGGATTGTGTCTCTGCAGAGCTGCAGTGCCCAGCAAGGGCTCAGATGACATTGCTTTGGAAAATGTTCAGAATGGGTTTTACTAATCGGTCCCCTCCAGGGCTATGGGAAAATCTTTAAAATGCTTCTGTGAAATGTCTGCTGTGCAAAATAGCTTCCTTGTGAATCCATCAGCATGGATTAGCTGCAAAACATGCTACCAGGTAACCGAACCAGTAACAGCAGCAGGAAGTTCCTTGATTAAAACTAACAGCATTCTTGGGAGGAGGGTATAGCTCAGTGGTAGTGTGTATGCTTAGCATGCACAAGGTCCTGGGTTCAATCCTCAACTCCTCTACTTAAAAAAAAAGAAAAAGAGAGAAATCTCAAAACCTCTCTGGAATAACGATCTTTTGAAAGAACGGTTAGATTCCAGGCTATCTTGAGGACAAGGTTAGCTTCCAGAATCTAATGTCTTTTGAGATTGCTCTTGGTTAACCTGAGCATATAGGAGAATATGGTTTCCATTTCTCTGTGGTGAAGGTTACGCGTCCATTTCATCTGAGGGTGATTTCCTGTTATTAAAAAGGAAGTAAAAGAAAATGCAGTGGAGCATCGCCCTGTTTTATGCCACAGATGATTATTACCTGGTATCAGAAGTCTATTCTTCAGAAACAGACTCCCAAACATAGAAAACAAATGTATAGTTACCAGGGGGAGAGGGGTGGGAAGGAATAAATTGGGAGCTCAAGACTTGCAGATACTAACTATCATATAAAAAATAGATAAACAACAAGTTTCTTCTGTAGAGCACAGGGAATTATATTCAATATCTTGTAGTAACCTATAATGAAAAAGAATACGAAAATGAATATATGTGTACATGCATGACTGAAACATTACACTGTACACCAGAAATTGATGAAACATTGTAAACTCACTATACTTCAATTAAAATAAGTCTGTTCTTGCCAATCCTGACTTTTGCAATGGCATTAAAATTTGGGATCTGTATTAGCATAACAAAGTAACATCCCTTTCCTGGTAACAGAGCCAAAGGATGATGAAAAGCCACTAAAAATTACCTTATCTTATATTGTTCTTTTCATATTTCTCTACAAATTGATAGAAAATATTACATTGACAGATGGGGGACAAATTCTTAAAAGCCTTGTTCCTCAGATCAAATATTGGACTGATCATCCCCAAGCCACAACTTTCTTAGATTTTATTTTTATTTATATATTTACTTATTGGGGGGAGATAATTAGGTTTATCTATTTATTGACTTTTATTTAATTTTTTTTAATGGAGGGACTGGGAATTGAACCCAGGACCTCGTGCATGCTAAGCATACGCTCTACCACTGAGCTGTACCCTCCCCATTCCAGTTGTTTTTTTTTTTTTTTTTGAGAAGCAAATTAGCATAATAATCTGAAGAAATGTTAGGCAAAAGTAATGGCCCATTAGTACTGAGGTCATTATACATTCATAAATCACAGTAACTGTTCTTTTCTCTTTGTCCCTGGACCATTTTCCTACAAATGGGTCTCTTCATCCTGACCCCAAATTTTCTTTTTTGTCATAACCAGTCTGAAATTGTGATGATACTAAAGAAAGAAAGAAAAAAAGCTTCTAGAGCCCTTCTCCTATGGCTGGTCCTCACCTGTGTCCCCTAACGTACCTCCTCTGACATTCCCACTCCCCACTCGCTCCAAACCTTAAGGAACTGGTTCCCATCTCCCTCCTGTTCAGGGTCCTGACCTCTGTTATGTCTTGAGGATAACTTCAGGGAAACAAAAAAGATCTTAAAAGCCAGATAACATCAAAAGGGGAAACACTGCAACAGATCAGGCCCGCCTAAAAGAAGGAAACTTCCATGAAGATTTACAGATGGCGTTCTGGTCCACATTGTAATCCTATCTCCAATTCCCTCTTAATCCATATCCTTCCTGTCAGCAGCACATCTCATTCCCAAGTAAAGAGTTGGGGGCCATTATGAAGAGAGGCAAGAGATAGGCGTTAGATATTCAGGTCAGCACACCCCTGTGGCGTTCCTCATGGACCGCTGGCATCTGGAGACCTAGAACATGACCCACGAGGACCAAAGGTGCCGGTCCTGACACCTGGGAGCCGAGTATGCTCTTCAAGGTCATGCCTGCTCTTCCTTGACATGCAGTAAACATTCATCAGCATGAAAACAGTGTGTCCAGGTTACCCACCTCCTACACAGAATGTGACGGGAAAGGAGCCACTTCTCTGTGCCCTGATCATACACTAAGCCAATAGGACACGCCAGGTTTGTCAGAGGCTCTCTGTTCAGATAAAAGTAACTCAGGACGTGAGAGCAATTGTTCTCCATCGTGGGAGCTTCTTCATATTATGTTTCTTAGGAATAAATGTGACATGGAAAATCGATTATTTACCATAGAAGCTTACACTCAGAGACTGTAAGGAAGGGAGGAGGCCCCAGTCGGGGCTGGATTTACAATCACCTGCATCACGAGCTGGATGCCCGGGGCAGCTCCCTCTCGCTGTGGCTTGGCGCCGGGCCTTGCCCATCCCCGGGCCACCTTTGAACGTGCCCTGCTCTTTCATGCTGCTGGGTCTCCATGGGTGGGATGCTCTCTTCTCCGAAGGCCCTTCTCCCCCCGGCTGAATCCTACACCCTGGAAGGATTCAGCTCCCCTGGGAATCCTTCTCGGACACCCCAGACTGAGATAGACATCCCCGTCCTTTGTCTTGTTGTACTCAGTGAGTGACTGCTTCCTCCAGCTCTTAACAGGCAGGTCATGGGCCCTGGTCCCCAAAAGTTTGGCATGTGGGAAGCATTGAAGGGATGAAAGGAAAAAGAAAGAAGAGAGGAAGGAAGGGAAAAAGAAGACAGTGCATGCTGAACACTCAGATTTGTTGTCTCTAAATCGGTTGAATTTTGAAGTCCAATTCTAAAGAAGCTAATAATTTCACCCAGGCAAACACCCCGTGGGGCTGTTCACGGAGGAGAATATCTAGCCAATCAGTTTTCTTCATGCACTGTTCACTGAGATAAGCAATAACAGTCCCCGACTGAACCACCATTACTTTCTCTATAAAAATATAGCCCTTCATTAAGATCACAGCAGTCATTGTAACTAAACACTAATTGTGATCTTTGCTTAACTAACAACTCTTCAAGAAATACACAGTGGAGAATTAGTTTCCAGCAAGGCAAGTACTGTTTTGATTTTCAAGATGGTGAAAAGGCAGAGTATTTAGACTTGATATTCTTTTATTATTATTATTATTTATTTTATTTTTTAATTGAAGTATAGTTGGTTTACAATATTGTGTTAATTTCTGATGTACAGCAGGAGAAGCAAGATGGCAGAGTAGAAGGACGCACATAGCTCACCCTCTCCCACGAATACTCCAAAACTCACATCGACTGACCTACTCAGCCAACCAGAGCACCTGCCGAACTCTGACAGAACATTGCCCCCTTTGAAAGACAAAAACGCCAAAAATCTGGTAGGAGAAAAGGAAAAAAGAAAGAAGAAAAAGCACAACAGTGCAGGACCGATCCTGTGGGGAGGGAGCAGCAAACGAGAACTGGCGCTCATTCGCTTGGTCTGCCCCCTCCAACGGTGAGGCCAGCAGGGATGGAGGGGGAGCCTCCGAGGCTCAGATCTGCCCCAAGCACACCTTGACCGACAAAACTGAGTTAAACGGGCACAAAGGGTCCCTGCGACACCCAGTCTGAGATGCGGGCCGGCAGCTGGGGCCGGGACAGGCGGCCCGAGCCGGGCGGAGGACGGGGGCGGCTGCGCTGAGGTGGCCCCTGGGGCCTGCAGGGGGCTGCGCGCCATGGCTGGGAGGGGATACGGAGCAGAACAACCTCGGTCCCCCATAAATTGCAAAAAAACACGAAAGCAACAATGGTTGGTGTGTCCAGGGGGTGGGGTGCGGTAGCCTTTGTCTCCTCAGACCTGCCCTGCCATTACTGGCTGCTTCTCGCGAGAAGAGAGGCACGGAGCCACCACAGCCGCCACCTCTCCCTGTGCGCAGCGCCCCGGCAGGGGATGGGCCGAGCCCTGAATCCGCACCCGGGGGCTCCACAACCTCCTGGGCAGGACTGAGACTTGTTTACAGCCCGAGGCAGATAGGCTCTTTCTGCCCTGGCACCTCAGAGAACTTGCGCCGCCAAGACAAACAAGGAGCTGAGAGTTGGCATGGAGCAGGGGTGGGGCCATTCCGCGGTCTTCCCCGAGCCCGCCTTCTGAGCGCTGACCCGAGGTGGAGCGGGCAGCTGCACAGAGCTACAGAGTGACTGGCACCAGGAGAGGGTGGGTGGACACCCACCTTCCTGGCAGGAACTCAGGACCACTGGTGCTGGGAAGGGGCGCGATCTGCCCACCTGCCTCCCCGAGCGCAGCATCTGACTGTGGCATTGGGAGGGGGAGTGACCCTGCCCTCCCACTCACTGAGTAAGAGCTCAGCACCTGACCCAGTGCTGGGAGGGGGCGTGATCTGCTAGCCGACAGCCACTGGGAGCAGCACAGATGAGGGCGCCAACAGAGGGCCTCTGGGAACAGCAAGCTGAGTTTGTGAAACAGCGCAAAGACACAAAGACCTCTTGATGAAATCAATAAGAGCACACCGTCTCCAGGACAACTAGATAACTGATACTCCTTAAGCCACAGTGCCAGAGAGATATGAGCAATATGAAGAAGCAGAGGAACCACTCCCAATTAAAAGATGAAGAGACATCCCCTGAAAGCACGATCAAGGAAATAGACATTGATGGCTTACCAGATCAAGATTTCAAAAAAGGAGTGATCAAAGTATTAAAGGAACTAAAAGAAATAGTGTTTAGAAATATAAAATATGTCAAAAATGAAATAGAAGCTATAAAGAAGAACCAAGTAGAATTAGTAAACTCATTTGCTGAGATGAGAGCTGACCTAAAGGCTGTACAAAGCAGGCTAGATAATGCAGAAGAACGAATAAGTGACCTAGAAGACAGGACAACAGAAAGCACCCAATCAGAACAGCTGAGAGAAAAACAAATAAAAAACAATGAATACAATATAAGGGACCCTATGGGATAATACTAAAGCATGCCAATCTACGCATAATAGGGGATTCCAGAAGGGGAAGAAAGATCTAAGGGGACTGAAAAGGTATTTGAAGAAATCATGACTGAAAACTTCCCAAACCTAAAAGAATCAGATATCCAAGTACAGGAGGCTCAGAGGGTCCCAAACAGGAAGAACCCAAACAGACCCACACCAAGACATATCATAATCAAGATGGCCAGAGTCAAGGATAAAGAAATGATCCTAAAGGCAGCAAGAGAAAAATGAAGAATGAGTTACAAGGGAACCCCCATAAGGCTCTCAGCTGATTTCTCTACACAAACACTACAGGCCAGAAGGGAGTGGCAAGGTACATTCAAAGTCCTGAATGAAAACAAGATGCAGCCTAGGATACTCTATCCAGCAAGGCTATCCTTTAGAATAGAAGGAGAGATAAAGAACTTCACAGACAAGCAAAAACTAAAAGAGTTTAGCAACACTAAACCCACGCTAAAAGAAATACTGGCAGGTCTACTCTAAATAGAAAAGAAGCAGGATGCTACAAAACTGAGAAACTCATAACTGGAAAGGAGATAACTGCCATGAATTACACAAAGAACAAACACAAAGTTGTAAAAGAAGACATCTAAATCATTAAGAGCTGGGAGAGGGAAGCAAGGAAAGCCACTGTGAAAATGGTATGGAGATTCCTCAAAAGACTAGGAATAGACTTACCATGTGACCCAGGAATCCCGCTCCTGGGCATATATCCAGAAGGAACTCTACTTCAGAATGACACCTGCACTCCAATGCTCATAATAGCACTATTTACAATAACCAAGACATGGAAACAGCCTAAATGTCCATCAACAGATGACTGAATAAAGAAGCTGTGGTATATTTATATGATGGAATACTATTCAGCCACAAAAACTGACAACATAACGCCATTTGCAGCAATGGATGTTCCTGGAGAATGTCACTCTAAGTGAAGTAAGCCAGAAAGAGAAAGAAAAATACCATATGAGATCACTCATATGAGGAATCTAAAAAAAAAACAACAAACAAAAACCAAAAAAACCCCCCCAAAAAACATAAATACAAAACAGATACAGACTCATAGACAAAGAATACAAACTTGCCATTGCCAAGGGGGTGGGGGGTGGGGTGGGAAGGGACAGATTGGGATTTTAAAATGCAGAATAGATAAACAAGATTGTATTGTATAGCACAGGGAAATATGTGCAAGATCTAGCTCATAGCAAAAAAAAAATGTGACAATGAATATGTATATGTTAATGTATAACTGAAAAATTGTGCTCTATGCTAGAATTTGACACAACATTGTAAAATGACTATTACTCAATAAAAAAAGTAAAAAAGAATTCTGATGTACAGCATAATGATTCAGTTTTATATATATATATATATAAATATTGTATTTATATATACATATATTCCTTTTCATATTCTTTTTCATTATAGGCTACTACAAGATATAGAATATAGTTCCCTGTGCTGTACAGTAGAAACTTGTTGTTTATCTATTTTATAGAGAGTAGTTAATTTCTGCAAATCCCAAGCTCCCTATCCCTACAATCTCCCTTTTCTCCACTGGCAGCCATAAGTTTACTTTCTATGTCTGCGAGTCTGTTTCTGTTTTGTAAATAAGTTCATTTGTGTCTTTTTTTTTTTAGATTCCACATATAAGTGATATCATATGGTATTTTTCTTTCTCTTTCTCACTTGACTTCACTTAGTATGACCATCTCCAGTTCATCCACGTTGCTGCAAATAGCATTATTTTATTATTTTTTATGGCTGAGTAGTATTGCATTGTATGTATATGTGTATGTATGTATGTCTGTGTGTATATATATGTATATGCGTGTGTATGTGTGTGTGTGTGTATATACACACACACCACTGCTTCTTTATCGAATCATCTGTTGACAGGACATTTAGGTTGTTTCCATTAGACCTGACATTTCTAATGCTGACTTCTGCTTCGGCGCTGCCCACCTCTGCCCCAGGCGGCCCTCCCCATTCCTCACCATTTCTGACCAGGGTATCAGAAGTGAGTGGGTCTGGGCCCTGAGCCTGGGACCTGGTCCCCAGGACCCAGCAGGTGAGCCAGGGCTCACGTGTACCTGGTTCCTGATGCACATGGATTCTCGCTGAGCTGCAACCTGTTAGGCTGAGACTCTTGGTAACTGGCCCTAGCTCTCACCAGCCTCCCCTCTCAGGCATCTTGATTCAGCTGAGGTCCTGCTCTTGGAGGATGTCTCACTTGCTCCTACAAGCACTACCTGCCTGAGATGGAGAACCATCCTCTCCAGCGTGTGCTGCCCTGATCCACCCACTGACTCTACTTGCCTTAAACAGGGTGCCAGTCCAAGCAAGCCCACACACCCATCCTTTAGGCACTGAGATGAGACTGGCTCTGGGCCCAGAGACCAGTCCCCTGGCTGAGTGGACTCTTGCCACCAAAGTGGTAACTTGACCTCATCTTCCTCCATGTCTATACGCACTCAGGCCTTTGAGGTTTCATCCTGAAGCACAGCCAAGCTGGCCCGTGCTGTGCAAACATCTTAGAAAATGATGCAATGGGTTGTTAGGCAGATAATTTGTCCACATTTATGAAAAGACATGTCCTGACTGTAGCAGTGTCCCTCCCATGGGTTCAGAAATAAGATCCAGAGGAGTAAGGAGGTGGAAAGGCCCCTCTCTGCTTGGAAAAAAAAAGAAAACAGAATAAAATTGAATGAGAACTGTTGGCAGGATGCTGTCAAGAGCTAAAGACAATAATCAAGAATTTAGTAAGATATAGAAAATAAACTCTTGGTTACTGGGGGGAAGGGATAAATTGGGAGTTCAAGATTTGCAGATACTAACTACTATATATAAACTAGCTAAAAAACAAGTTTGTACTGTATAATACAGGGAACTATATTCAATATCTTATAGTAACTTAAGGTGGAAAAGAACATGAAAATGAATATATATATGTAGATGGATAACTGAAACATTACGCTGTGCACCAGAAATTGATGCAAAATTATAAACTGACTCTACTTCAATAAAAAAAGAAAGAAAAGGATTTAGTAAGATAGTAGGGTACTCATAATCTCCTCTCATGATCCATACCTATATATAATTTATTTCTTATAATGGTTAGCATTAAAATGCTTTATATGAAACATATTAAAATGTGCCTCATGTAGTCCCTGGGGCTGGGAGTGAAGTACACACTACTAAAAGAACACAGTACAGCAGCACTATTTACAACAGCCAAGACCTAGGCAACCTAAATGTCCATCCACAGATGACGGGATAAAGAATTTGTGGTATATTTATACAATGGAATACTACTCAGCCATAAAAAAGAATAAAATAATGTCATTTGCAGCAACATGGATGGACCTGGAGAATGTCATTCTAAGTGAAGTAAGCCAGAAAGAGAAAGAAAAATACCATATGAGATCACTCATATGTGGAATCTAAAAAAAAAAAAAAAGACAAATGAACTTATTTACAAAACAGAAAGACTCACAGACATAAAAAACAGCCTTATGGTTACCAGGGGGCAAACAGGGTGGGAAGGGATAAATTGGGAGTTCGAGATTTGCAGAAACTAACTACTGTATATAAAATAGATAAACAACAAATTCATACTGTATAGCACAGCGAACTATATTCAATATCTTGTAGTGACTTATAGTGAAAAAATATGGAAGTGAATATATGTGTGCTCATGTGTGACTGAAGCACTGTGCTCTGTACACCAGAGACTGACACATTGTAACTGACTATACTTCAATAAAAAAATATATATATATATATACATATACAAAAAAAAGATCAGCTCTCATCATCCGCTGTAACAGTGTGCATGTTTCCCCTTGTTCATGGCCATCATATTTATCCTCATAAAACATACGTGTAATCACAGACCACCCCAGAGCTCAGAGAATAAAGCTAAACTTCCTAGATGGGGAAAAAATAGAAGAACACACTGCCCATCTAAGATCTGAAGTCGCTCAGCCCTCATCCCAATCTTCACTCCAGGGCCCCAGGTTTCTGTTGTCAGCCTGCCCAGAGCCTCCTGCTCTGCCCCAGGCATTTAGCACCCTCGGCTTTAGAAGACTCCTCCAGCAGACCTTTGCCTCCTGGTCTTGCTACTGAGTTCTGGAGCCCATCGGGCACTCTGGTTGGCATTTTGTCTGGGGCAGGGCAGAAGGGCCCTCTCCGAGCTCCCCCTCCCTCCCAACATCCTCAGACCTGGGAATGCCAGCTCCCCTGAGATGGGGGCATTCCCGCCGGCACGGACAGGAAGTCATCCTGGGAGCCCCTCCCTTCCACCTGCTCCACAGATGCTTTGGGGACAATGCTCAGCCCTACAGGGATGGGACAGTTTGTTTTCTGTTAACACATGTTGTTTTAGGAGGACAAGCCCTTTCCTCTGAACACTTCCAAACACGTTTGAACACACACGACAGTTTTTCAACAAAGTTAGAGCAAGGTCTCCTTGCACCTTGGAAAAGCTGTTTGGCCTGGGGGTGACTCATTCCGCCCACTGTGAAGTGGGGAGGCTTTTGCTGGCTCTTCCATTGTTTCTGTTGTCACAGTGTGTGGGTATCTCTTGCTTCACTAAAGAGCAGGTCTGCAAATCTGAGTCACCCGCCTGTGTGCGGGTGCTGATAAAATTATATGCAAACCATGTATTCCTAGCTTGGCAATTAACTAATTAATTGAGAGCCAGGGTAAACAGTCGAGACTAACGTCTAAACTGCATTAATTACTGTTTATAGAACTCCATGAAAAGCCTGTGGGGCAAGGTGCAAGCTAAGTGGAGGACGTTCTGATTACTGTCAGGGCTGCAGTTGTCAAAGGAGCGGAGGGGAGGCTGGGAGGGGTCTGGAAGTTCATTCAAGTGTCCAAGTTTCCCATTTTGGTTTTTCAAGGAAAGAAGGAAGTCACTTCATTTAGAAACCGAATCCAATGTGCAAAGGCATTGAAACACTTAAGATTCTTTGAAATTTAACTAGATAGATCAGGTACCTAGAAGCTAAAAGTGCATTAATAAGTCAGCAGTGGGTTAACAGCACTCACGGTATACGGATGAAGATGGTTTTCAACAAACACCACATACGTCAGTGTTCAGTCAAAGGTGGTCCTTTAAAGCAGTCACGCTGGAAGGCTTTGCATTTATTCAGTTCAATGCAACAAATATTTATCGAACGCCAACTGTGCTGGGCACTTACAGCAATCAAAAGATGAAAAAAAATTCATTTGCAGGCAGGCTGTGGAGCTGAGACATCAACACAGACAACTGAGGCCCTGGGATACACACCAGAAAGTGCTGGAAAGTTCAAAAAACACACTAAGGTTGCCAAAGAAGGAGGTCAGTTACAAGTTTGGCTGGGGCATCAGGGAAGGTTTTTGAAAGAGTTGTCATTTTATAAAAATTTTGAAGGGTGGTGATATTGTTTTGTGGGGGGAGGGGGTGGGGAAGTAAAGGGAGGAGATGGAAAATGCATTTGATTTTTTTGCGTTTTTTTTGGGGGGGGGTAATTAGAGTTATTTACTTATTTATTTAATGGAGGCACTAGGGATTGAACCCAAGACCTCATGCATGCCAAGCATGCACCCTACCACTGAGCTATACTTTCCCCTGGAAAATGCATTTGAAAAAGAGGAAACAATAGAGGCCAAAAAGGCCTTTGGGGACCCTCTGGGAGGTTGTCCCCACTTTCCTTCCTCCCTGCTTTCCCATCCATCCAAATCCTCACCACCTCTGAAGGGGTGACTGAAGATCCACTGCTCCCTTTGGTTGAAGACTGTATGTTTATCTAGGGTGCAGCCAGCAAGAAAGCCAGGCAGGGCAGGTCACTGGAGGCAGGATTGAAAACACTAACAAGTTGGAAGGTCTGGCAGAAGCTACAAGTGTCAGCGGGCAAAGGTCAAGTCTGCATAAGTAATTCATCCACTTGTTTCATTTCACAGACATGGGTTTAGTGTCTACCATGTTTGGGGCATTGTGCCAGCTCTTGGGGCATATAAAGTAATAAAGGGTCCCTGTCCCCAAACAGCTCAAATCCATGGTCAACAGTCATTCATGGGAAACAGGGAGAAACATCTTCCCTGAGTACAAATTTTTATACAGAAACACATTTTGTTAACTCATCAACACACTTTGAGCACCCTATACCGAATCAGCAATCTCAAAACAGTTGTCAAGTCTTTCCCAAGTTTCTGAAAATCTATTCTCTGATTTCTTTGGATCTGAGTCCTCCTGGGGAGGCACTTTGAACCACTGAACGTGTAGATGGCCATTCCCAGCCGCAGGACTACGCCTGACGCGACTTGGCTTCAGGGTTTCATCTAACGGTTGGACCTAAGCTGGACCTAAGTTGGACCTAAGCCGAGTGCATCTCAAGATTCTCAGTAGTCATGATAGTGCGTGCTGGAAAGAGCTGCTTTAAAATGATTCTTCCCTAAGGCTCTGTTAGACTTCAATGACGAGGACCAACTTCCAACTCACCAGCGAGATAAGAAGCTGGGGGGAGAAGCCCGAGTTAATAAGCACCATCGTTTAAATTCATCTTAGTGATATTCTCTGCCCCCTTCAGATTTGCCCCTGGGGAGCTGCCTGGAGGGCCCACCCTTTTATCTGTTCCCATTTAAGAATTCCTATCTCTAAAGAAAGCAAAATCAGAGATGCGAGGGCTGTTGGCCCCTTCCCTCTGGGCCGAGGGCATTGGGAGAGCTGAGGGCCGCTGAAACCTCAGGGCACATGGCCCGCTCACACCCACCGTGGCTGGAAAGGCAGCATTTGGGCCTCCCTCACACTGTCAGTGGGCTGGAACGCAAAGATTATAAGGACCTGAGGTTCTTTCATTGCAGACCAACACACCTAAAATGTCTATATCCAGACAAAAGCTGGGTCTCCCGAAAAGAGTCACCTTGACGAGTTCTCCAGTTAATCTCAACATGCTGACCTTTTTCAAAACCTAATTTGAAACTCCTCATGTGGAATGGCCATTAAAAATCTCTGTCCCTGCTTTTGACCATTAATAATGGAGTTAGACTCTGACCGTAGGTTAATGAATTGCAAAGCGATGGGGGTAGTACAGACAGTCCCTGGTGCTTATCTAGCCTGGGACACCTGAGTTACCCCGAGAAGAGCTAAGACACGGCAGTAACTGCTAGAATGACAGCCTCTGCTATGATCAGAGGTTAGAAAGAAAATACCGAGATGGCACAGAAGGAAGCTGGTCATTAATTCTGGCTAAAGTCATCAGAGAAGTTTTTATGAAAGGGTTTCCCTTTGGAAAATGCTCTGAATATTGACAGTAATTTTGGGGGGGGGGTGAGGGGAGTGGGTAAAAATGAGGTTCTTGGGCACGTGAGGATGGGAAGAAAATAGCTGGGGGGCGGAAATTAAGGAAGTAAGTGCTCTTTTTCCCTTTTCTTTCAGTGCTGGGAATAAACTTATCAAAGAATGGCAGGTGGCTGCCTCTGTCCTGTGATGAAAATTATTTCTGCAGGTCCGGGGATGTGCGTCAGTGTCAAAGGCACCCCAGGGAGGGGGCCTCAGTATGATTAAGAGGCTGCTCTCCTAGGGGAGGTCTGCACTGAGCGGAGGCTACAGCCCCATGGAGCCCAGCCCTTCTTCCCAGAGCCTTCTCTCCTTCTCCCTTGTCCTTGTAAGGATCCCTCACTACCCGTGGGTCCAATGCAAGCATCACCGTTATCTCCCCAGTTTACCACTTTCCATCTCAGACTTCAAACAGTCTAGTGGGTCTTGGCGTTTGAGGGCTGCCTGAAAGCTACGTTTGGGACTCTCCAGTCTCACGGGCCCTGTTTTTGCAAGGAAGAGCACAAAACTCGTCTCTCTCTACTTCTTTGAAGCTAAGAACTGGTGTGACATCAGTTCTTCATCAATCAGACCCACTTGCATGAGGCTTTATCACACGTCAGAGGAAGGATGCGCTGTCGATCGGTTTTGTTAACACGTGCAGAGCCATCAGCTTCCAAAGGCGGAATTATCCATAGGACCGTGATCCCTGGCAGAAGCAGTGCAGTGCTTCTATGATGTTTCCAGTGTTCAGTGGGGCAGAAGTGGTCATGGTTTCTCATCAAGCCAAATTGCAGGCAGCCAAACACTGGCCCTCGTTCCTGGAATTTCAGCCCAAGTCAGGTTGGCTGGCTCTCCTAGCAGTTTTGTGAGAATCCCAAATCCTTCTGTTAACCCTCTTTTGTGTTTGATCGGTGTGTTAGCATCTGTTACCTGCAGCCAAGAATCCTGCCTGGTACACACGTATCGATCCAGAATTAAGGTAAGAGGGCGATCTGAGAAAAAAAACTTTGTGACAGCCAAGATTTTATGTCAATTTAATTCACTACTGAAGTTTCTCACCAAGTATGAAAGGGAATTTCATTCATTTTACTCCAGAAAACATCTAGGAATCTCCTTTCACCATCTCTCTGTGTCTCACTGAGACGGTAATGCCAACCAAGATCTCCTTCTCCTCCCTCAAAATCCTCCCCAAATTCTCTGTCCCCCTACCAAGTTTGCTTACCCTCACCACACTCCATCCAACTCTGTTCAACTCTCTTCTGCCATCACCTTTGACATTTTCAATGAGAGTCATGTCTGGATTTCTTTCCTTCTCTCCTCACTTACTAGCCCTGCTCTGCCAAGAAAAAGCCCCAGAAAAGTGTCCTATATAACTTTAGAGAGAACTGTGAATTCAAGTTTAAAAGATCTTATCTAATCCAAGCAAGGTCAGTAAATTGCCCATTGTTATGCTGAGTCGGTCAGAAAGTGGACTGGAACCCAGGGATGCAGATGGTCAGTGCAGAGCATCTTCTGCCACACCACCCTGCTCTGCAGAAGCCCCGAGTGTCTTACAGTCCTCCCTGCAACTCCGGACCAGACTCACATGTGCTCAGCTTCCAGGGGTAGATCAAATCGAAAACACTCAGGGTGATATGGCCATGCATATAGAAAATATTCAGAAAGAAGAGAAGAGAAGCTGTATGTTTTTCTCATTGATAGATTCCAAGTGTCTAGAACAGGGCAGGGGAACACAGGAGATGTTCAGTCCAGATCTATTGCAGAATGAAAGGATGGGCGGGGCTGACTGTGAACAGGGGGTTACTGGATGGCTGGGGCAGCTGCAGGCTCTGTGGAAATCCCTAGGGAAAAGACCCAGCTCCACATGCTATGTCTGGCTGGCCTTGCCTCAAAGCTGATACTACTTCATTTAGGAAGCTTTATTCACTTTTTAAAAATTTTATTTTTAATTGAAGTGTAGTTGACTTACAATGTTAGTTTCAGGTGTATACCAAAGCAATTCAGTTGTATACACACACACACACACACACACGTATATTTTCAGATTCTTTTCCATTTTAGGTTATTACAATGAAGTTCCCTGTGCTAGACAGTAGGTCCTTGTGGTTTATCTCTTTTATATACAGTAGTGTGTATCTGCTAATCCCGAACTCCTAATTTATCCCTCCTCCCCCATTCCCTATGGTAATCATAGTTTGTTTTCTATGCCCGTGAGTCTTTTGATAGTTTTTTTTTCAAAGGCCCAGAGAAGTTAGAAGGCAGTCTGTTCATTTATTCACCCCACCGCTCATTCATTTATTCAATTATTTTTTTTTAGCATTGGCTATAGAAACGGTACTAAATTTTATGGATCTTCATTTGAAAAAAATAAGGTTAAGCACTATACTAGGAGAAAAAAACCCAGTCAAAAATCTTTAAAACAATTGGTAAAAGTAGCTTCTGGGACGCATATAACTCTTTAGGCTGCATATCAAATTTAGTGGCTTCAATGAAAGGAATTAAGACCCAGGAGTTCATGTTGTCTTCAGATGTCCAATGAGAATGGACATCAGATTTGGCCAAATTAATAATGTCCACATTTTTTAAGGGTTGTTACCTAAAGCTCTATCTTTTGCTGTTAAGAGAGCCTCACACAAAAATGTATTTGTGTTATTCATCAAAGGCCTGTTATGGGCAGACATCTGGGGGAAAAAATGACTAGGACACAGTCGCTGTCCTCAAGGGGCTCCCTGTCTGGTGGGGGATGGCACATGACTAGATCTTTGTCAGACGCTGTAAATCAGTGAGGGAGAGGGAGTACTCTGGGAATCAGAGCTGGGAAAAGATTCGCACCTACTAATTACAAGGCTTGCTTCCAACTGGGAAAAGGAACGAAATTGGACCCTAATTTTACATCATACATAAATATCAACTCAAAATGAATTAAGACTGAAACACAAGACTAAAACTATAAAACCCTTAGATGGAAACAGGGGAAAAAACATCATGACATTGGTCTTGGCAGTGATTTCATGAATATGACATGAAAAGCACAAACAACAAAAGCAAAAATAAACAAATGGAACTGCCTTGAACTGAAAAGCTTCTTCACAGTAAAGGAAACAATCAGTGGAATGAAAGGCAACCAAAGGAATGGGAGAAAATAGATGCAGATTACGTATCTGATTAGGGTTTAATATCCAAAACATAAGGAACTCCTACATTTCAATAACAAAAATCTAATAAGCCAAAGTGGACTATGGACTTGAATAGACATTTCTCCAAAGAAGATATGCAAATGGCCAACAGGCATATGAAAAAAATGCTCAATATCACCTGTCTTCTGAGAAATGCAAATCAAAACTACAATGAGATATCACCTCAGCTGTCAGAGTGTGTGTTGTCAACATAAGAAAATACAGTAAGTGTTGGTGAGAAGATGAAAAAATTGAAATCCTTGTATACTGTTGGTGGAAATGCAAAATGGTGTAGCCACTATGGAAAATAGTATTGAAGTTCCTCAAAATATTCAAAATAGAACTGCCTTATGATCCAGCAATGTCACTTCTGGATATTTATCCAAAAGAATTGAAGTCAGGATCTCAAAGAGACATCTGCTCCTCCCTGATGTTCATTGCAGCATTATTCACAATAGCCAAGATGTGGCAACAACCTCAGTGTCTAGCGACACATGAATGGAGAAAGAAAATGCGGTAAATATATACAGTGGAATACTGCTCAGGCTTAAAAAAGAAGGAAATTCTGCAATATGTGACAATATGAATGAATCCTAGGGACATTATGCGAAGCGAAGTAAGCTAGTCTTAGACAAACACTGCATGACTCCACTCATATGAGGTATTTATATAGTCAAAATCATAGCATCAAAGAGTGGAATGGGGTTGGCTGGGGCTGGCTGGGAGATGGGGAAATGAGGAATTACGAATCAATGGACATAAAGTTTCAGCTAAGCAAGATGGATAAGCTCTAGACATTCACTGTAAAACACTGTCCCTGTAGTCAACCATAATTATTGTGCATTTAAAAATTTGCTAGGTGGGGGGTGGGTTTAGCTCAGTGGTAGAACGCGTGCTTGGCATGTACGAGGTCCTGGGTTCAATCCCCAGTCCTTCCATTAAAAATACACACACACACACACACACAAAAATTTGTTAGGAAGGTAGATCTCATGTTAAGTGTTCTCACCACAATAAAAAGTTTAAAAAATTAGTTAACTTTTTAAAAAGCTCCTTTTACTTATTTTTCTCTCGGCTGCCAGGAAGTCTGAAATTAAGATTTTTGTTCGGTCGTCTCCTTTTCGTTCTAGGTCTCTGGGATTCCCACTCTCCCTGCTTCATTACTCAGAGCTTAATCCACACATGTCATTTCAAGGGTATTATTGCACTGGTGCTTTGAACATTCTGGGAAATAGGCAGGGCATACATGGAAAATAAATGAGTGCCTCTCAGAGGCGTAACTGCGATGAAGGCATTAGAGCCCAGGCTGCCTGTGTATCCAATTTGTGGCTCTTCTAGGAACGCTCTTGCAGGAAACTGAATTTCTCAGGACTTTAAAAATGTATAGCTTTAGCGGGGAGACTTCTAGCGGTGTTTGCTTCATGCGTTGGAATTGGGGGTGGAGTTGGGCAGGTGGAATATGCCAGGACATCTCTAGTACATGGCTGCGGTTGACCAGAAGTGTGAAAAGAAGAAGTATGGACAGCATGATGCCTCCTTGGGGAGCCTCCCTGCTTCTCCTCTATGCAGCTGGACCAGAAGCTCTCCTTGGTCGGCCTCCAGCACCCCAGGAGCATCTTGACAGTCGGGAGCATATCTTTCATATATGTAATCCCAGCCCCTAACACAGCACCTGACTCATCAGAGACACAGGCAATGAAAGAACAGACAGGACGCATTTCTTCCGAGCTCTGGCTCAGAGGCTTTGCAAGCATGACGATGGTGCTAATTTGTAGATACTGACAGGCATATGCAGAACAGATAAACAAGATTATACCGTATAGCACAGGGAAATATATACAGGATCTTGTGGTGGCTCACAGCGAAAAAGAATGTGACAATGTATATATGTATGTTCATGCATAACTGAAAAATTGTGCTCTATGCTGGAAATTGACACATTGTAAACTGACTATAACTCAATAAAAAAATGCAAAAAAAAATTTTAATTTAAAAATTTAACTTTTTAAAAATGTTCCAGGGAAGCTGGGAAGAGAAGCACTGGTGAATTTAGCCTGTGAAGTGTTGAGTGTGAGGGCAGGCCATCCAGACGGCTCTACCAGCACTTAGAAATTTCCCGTGAGCTCTGCGTGCCTCAGTCTTCTAATCTATACAATGGGGGTCATAACAGAACCTGTCTCATAGGGTGGTAGAGAAGGCAGGTAAGACAAAGTCAGTAGAGTGTCACAATGCTTGGCTCATCGCAAGCACTGATGAGCATAAACTGAAAGAAATCACTGCTGGGCTAGATTTGACCCCTTCCTCCCTTATATTTCCTGCTCGCTCAAGAAGTCTTACGAATCCCCCCGTAATGTATCTAACTTTGTCTCTTCCCTTGCCACTCCTCTTTCCCTTCCTCAGCCCCTCTTTTCCAGCTTCAGAAGCGTTCTCCCAGTCTCTCCAGCTCCCTGAGACCCAGTGCCACCAGATGACCTTCCCAGAGCGCGTGGTGACCCTCTCCCCTGCCCAGCACCCACGATCCTCCGCAGCTCCCACGGGTCCCAGGAGAAGGTCAAAGCCAACGTGGGACTCCGGGCTTAGCTTCGTCTGCTTTTCCCACCTGCGGTTCTAATATCTGTGATCTCTACCCTCACCCAAGCGAGAGGCACTGCTAGACTCAGCGGCGGCAGCTGCAGCCCAGGGGGGAGACAGTCTGTTCCCCCAGCTCATTCGCTCATTTTCTCATGGTAGTTTCACTCATTCACTTACTCACAGTATTTGACGCCCATCCCGCGTTCTGGGGCTTCCTATCTCTGCTGTTTTCCAACCACCTGACTCTGGGCGGGTGACTTAGTCTCTCCAGCCTGTTTTCTTATCTCTGATACTCATGTAAATAGATTAAGCGAAGGGGTCTGGCACATAAAAGGGGCTGAATAGATAAAGCTTCTTTTCCTTCCTAAGGAGCTGGCGCCTCATGTGACCGAGGCCGGCAGGGCACCCCTGAGTCTCTGGCCTCCGTCTTGCATATAAGGGGAGGACAAGGTCTCATACAGACAGCTGAGGTGACAGGAAGCTCCAGTGTCACCCCAGGGGGTTGGTATTTCCTCCTGAGAGAGTGACAAAGCCGGGTTGGCAGGTAGGTCTGAAGAATTTGGAAGGTCTGAAATCGATCACCTAGTCCAGTCCCCCTTGTGTTGAAAAAGGAAAAAGCTGAGTCCTACTATACGTGGAGTTTATCCTGGTCACCGAGTGAACAAGCACCAGGCTTCTCTCTCTCTTTTTTTTTTTTTTTTTTAATGGAGGTACCGGGGACTGAACCCAGGACCTTATGCATGCTAAGCACGCACGCCACGACTGAGCTACTACTATCCCAAACAAATTGCTACATCAATCTGTCTTTGTTTTGTTTTGTTTTGTTTTTTGAGCTTTGACTTGTTTGTTTTGTTTTGGGGGGGAAGGTAATTAGGCTTATTTATTTATTTACTTATTTATTTATTTAATGGAGGGACTGGGGATTGTACCCAGGACTTCGTGCATGCTAAGCACGTGCTTTGCCACTGAGCCACACCCTCCCCCATGTTTCTTACTTTCTAAATCCAACCCCGGTCAGTGTCATCAAATACCTTCCTCATTTGAAAGGGTTTGCTCTCTTTTTAAAGACTACAGATGTAAGCTGTTTCAAGACAGACTGCGTTCTGCTTATCTTGGAGCTCCTACCACCCAGAGCAGTGCCTGGCACCCCGTAGGTGCTTGCCACGTGTGTGCTGAGTGAGTGAATGAGGGAACTGGGCCCGCGCATTCCAGTGGGCTAGGCCCTGCACGGGATTTCCAGGGCCCCGTCTAGGGAGTTTCCTGTTGCACTGCTGACAGTGCTTAGAAGGCCTCCCTCAAGTCCGTGACCTGGAACCAAGCGGTGATTTGAGCACAAGGGTTCTCATCCACACGAGCTCATCAGGACACTGTCGAGGCCCTCCAGCGGGAACACCAGGCCCCTCTTCCCCCAAACAGGACACTATTCTGATGACTGCCTGGCGGCATTCCTAAGGAAGAACCTGACTTCTTGGAAAATGGAACAACTCCTGACAAGAGACATTCAAGAAGGGAAAGCTGCTTCTCGGCAGAGCCTTGACTCTAATCGCAGGGGACTGACCGCTAGTCATCGTGGGCTGTCTTTTGAAGACTCCAGAGGGGCAGCCAGATGTCCCAGCCACATGCTGATTTTTCTGGCCTCCTTTTATTAAGAAACCTCAAAGAAACCAAGCGTCCAGGTGGCCTGGTTGCAAGCCTTTTTGATGGTCATGTCTCTTGCTTAGGGATGTGACAAATGCATTTCTGAATGGGAGCAAACCCTCAGGAAAAACTGACCCCAAGGACCCAGAGTGCTTTTGGCTGAGTGCTGAGTCTGGGCTCCAAGGTTCTTCTCTGATCCTGACTTCCTTCCTTAGGACGCCCCATCCCGCCCCTTGGCACCCCTGCTTGGTGAGCGTCATCAGAACCTGGGCTTACTGACGATGTTCCGTGAACCCTGAAACACACACTCAGTAACAGTCCTCTGCACTAATTGAGAACAGAGAGAAAACTGTGGTCCTGACGTTCCAGGCCTCCCCGGGGGCCACCTGTCCCTGAGTCAGCGCTGACTGTGAAGGCAGAGCTGGTGACAAGCTCGCTTCTGACGACTGTCCTCGTCACCTCCCTGCTCCTTCCAGGGCAGTGACTCAGCTCAGCAGCAGCAACCGTGGCGCAAAGGCAGCGGTCACTAAACTCTGCTAATTTCCCCCTCCCAGCCCTCTGAGCCTGTCTGTGTGCAGATCCCCGTGCACCTGTGCCGGGGTGTTGGGTGCAGAGGTGGGGGGCATCCTTCCAGGAAGCCAGGTGCCTGGAGTTCCTTCACTATAATTCATTCTTTGACTCCTTCCTGCTCGCTCTCTCTCTCTGTTTTTAATGGAGGTACTTCATGCATGTTAAGCATGTGCATTACCACTGAGCTACACCCTCCCTCCCTACCTTTCTAGACTCAATGCTGATAGGAAGCTATCCTATGCAGTACTAGGATTTCAGGGTGAATCCACTGTTCATGTGTTTTCCCCTGGGACAGACCAGATCTAGGTTAATCCAGGCAGTTCTTTTTGGACACTGAGGGCGGGGGTGTCCTCCTTAATTTCCCTCAGGACCAGCCCTTTTTACCCTAAAGAATGGCATTGACTTTTCCAGATTGACTCAGAATCTATGTGTGAAGGTGATTCACTGCAGGACAAAGGTGGCTTCCTCTGGTGAAGGCTCGTTTGGGAGAAGGCAGTCAGGGCAGCCTGGCTTATAGTGGGAGAGGTCTAACCTCTCAGAGGGTCCGTCCCTCAGCAGAGACTGGGCTCTGGTCTGTAGTCTCACTAGTTTCTCCTAGATGCACACACAGTTTTCCTCTGGAGCGGAGGAGATCACAGCCCAGTAGGTTGCTCTTCCATCCCTGAGTCCACAGTGGCCCTGGCTCTTCCCAGGGGTGCCTTTAAGGTTCCTCAGAGAGAGGGAGAAGAGCGGCCAGTTCCTTAAAGTCCAGACCCAAGCAGGAACCCCCAGGTTACCCATCGGAATCATACCAGGCTGCCTTCTCTCCCCTCCTCAACTTCCTTCCCACGCGCTTGTCTCCTTTGCTTCAGAGGTCTTGAGCTGTTAGTAATTTGGGATTCATTTCCAAGCCATGGAGTCTGTTCCCTCCCCCACTGGCTGTTACTCCTTTGTCGATGCCTGGGAATTGATACCGTGCCCGTCTTTGCCTCCAGGCTGGTTTGGTCCATCACTAGGGATGTCCTGTTACTCACAGTGAGAAACGCTGCTTTTCTGACTTCCTGTGCCTTTCCGGGCAGCTGCTAAACTATCATTCTCTTCCTTCACATCTTAACATTCTCCCCAACTTTCAAAGACAAACTAGATGTCCACGTATGGCCTCGTCCCTCCTGCCTCCGGACCAGGGATGTGCCTGTTTCTTTTACCTAACTTACCCCTGCCTCTGCAGAATTCACCTCTCCGTGTGCGTCTCTTTGAGAGCAAACGTCGAGGTCCTTCTTTTCCTCCAGCGGCATTTCCTAGGTGCAGGAGCCAGAGGCTGCCTAGGCGATGACCACTGGGAAAGCAGCAAAGTGGGGAACACACTCTGGTTTTCTCCTTTTTAACTCGTTTCTAACATTTGGTGATATGGCTTATCTAGAAGAGGAAAAAACTCTACTTTTAGTGGAATGAGAATCAGAAGCCCTGAGCTTAAACATCCCAGCCCTTGTTACTCTCACGGCAAGCATTATTAGGTTTCTCTCATCTTGAATACAGGCTAGGCTGGAGTGTGTGCGTGCAGGCATGTGCGTGCCCGTGTGTGCGTTTGTTCATTGTTTCCCACTGTACGATGCTGATCTGAGAATTTTCGTCTTTATGGGCAGAGTCATGTTAATGAAAATCATCTTGGGGACTTATAGAACCCTCCCTTCCTCTGTTCGATCGGAATAAGACAATACACAGCATTTCTCCTTTTGGATAAAAATGAATGTTAACAGAAAAGAAAGCCCTACCTTTTGGATTTCAAGTTGTCTACCGTATGTCTCCACGGGCTGAAATCTTCTTCAAGGAAAATGGCTGCCCAGTTGCCAGGTCCTACTCACCCCATCCACAGACCAAAACGAGAAGAGTTGTTTCTGTATGTGTTTTATAGATCTTCTGTGCAGAAATTATGTTGGCTTTGTATTCCATTAGCTCCAATGAGTGGTGGTTAATTTGGCTAGAATTAATGATGCGGTTGTGTCTCCCAAAGAGTGGAAGGCTAAAGAATCTAGAATGCTAGCAAATTTATTATTTTAGATAGTTAGCCAGGCATTAATTAACCATCAGTGGACTGATGAATGACTTGGGTGCCAAATTCCAACATCTGTTTGGTGAAAGTTATTGTTCGAGAAAAAGACTATTGTCAAATAAGTTTAGGAAATGTTAAATATTGACTCCTCAGCCTTGAAAAATCATATGAAGGATATTAAATATATCTATAGGTATTAGGTTTATGCGGAAGACCAGAAATGCCCAAGGAAAAGCCACTGAGTTTATTCTGTTTAATCTGGTGCGTTTCCAAGCTTGGTTAGCACACAGAATGTATTTTCATCTCAGGGAACTAGTTCCTCTTAGTAAATATGTTGGAAAATGCTGCCCTAGTGAATAGCCTCTTGAAAATTTACAGAACTCCACACCCCTCTCTTCAGTAGACAAGGCGTGTTTATTACCACAATACAAATAATGGCTCGTGACAGATAAGCCTCCTACGAGCAGACCAATTGATTGGTTCATATTTGGGCTTCTCCTCAACTTCAAAAGGTCCAAGCCCCAAGCGGCAGCACTTCCTTAACCTGCTCCCAATTTGCACATTCTAAACACAATCTGGCTGTCAGGTAAAGGCATGATAAAAAAAAAAATCTCTTTTTTTCCTTTCCATAGAAATCTGCCTTTTATAAATGCCTTCAATTTTCTGGCTCCAGATAAATCAGAAATATCCCAAGAATAACTGTCTTTTGAATATTTGGGGGTTTTCACCACAATCTGCAAGAGAAGATCATAAGATGTGACTCCCAAGTTGACAGAGATTCAAGTCGGTCTAATGCCTTCTAGTCAGTCCTAATTCTAGCATGGGAAAAGAGAGTTAGGGAGACGGAAGTATTTTGGATGACATCTGGGCAGCAGAAGAGGGCCGCAGAGGTAGGGTTTAGCCACGCTATCGAGGAATTCCTCCTGTGGGCCTCCCAAGAGTAAATCGTGTGTTGGTTTGTGTCTACTAGGGGGAGACTGGGGTGGGACTGGGGGGTGGCACCGCCCCCACTTCTTAGCAGCAAAATGGTCAAGTAGGAGGAGCTTATTTGCAGCTTGCTTTTTCTTCCCACAACCCTTTACATCTTGTCCCTTAACACTCCTCCTACGGTATCCCTTCATCCAGTGGCACTTATCTTCTCCCACGTCTGTCCCACTTTCTTAATCAAAACCAGCTCTCAGGAAAAAGGGAATCCTTCTACACTGTTGGTGGAAATGTAAATTGGTGCAGCCACTATGGAGAATGGTACCAATGTTCCTTAAAAACTAAAAACAGGGTTGCCACATCATCCTGCCTCTCTGCTGGGCACATATCCTAAGGAAACTAATTTGAAAAGACACATGCCCCTCAATGTTCATAGCAGCATTATTTACAACAGCCACGACATGGAAGCAACCTAAATGTCCATCAACAGAAGATTGAATAAAGATGTGCTACACACACACACACACACATCCACACACACAATAGAATACTACTCAGCCATAAAAAAGAATGAAATAATGCCATTTGCAGCAACATGGATGGACCTAGAGATGATCACACTAAGTGAAGTCAGTCAGAGAAAGAAAGATAAATATCATATGGTTTCATTTATATGTGGAATCTGAAAAAGTGACACAAATGAACTTACATACAAAACAGACGCAGATTCGCAGACATAGAAAACAAACTTATGGCTACCAAAGGGGAAAGGGGAGGGGGATAAATTAGGAGTCTGGGATTAGCAGACACACATTACTATATATAAAAGAGATAAACAACAAGGTCCTACTGTACAGCACAGGGAGCTGTATTCAGTATCCTGTAATAAACCATAATGGAAAAGAATGTGAAAAAGAATATCTATGTGTATGACTGCATCACTTGTACCAGAAACTAACACACCACTGTAAATCAACAGTACTTCACTAAAAAATTTTTTTAAATCTCCAGCTCTCAGGGCAAGCGCTTCCCAACGAAGGAATGAAGTCAAGGATGTTAGCCTTCCCAGGAGTCTTTGGGTGCAAATAAGCATAAAACGTCTCCTGAAATGTCGTGTCCTGCCCAGACCCAGCCCCATCTCAGCTGTTTCCAGTGGGAATCCACCCCCCCCTTGCAATGATAACTTTTAATAAGAATTACCACGTATTACTTTTCTTTCTACATGGCAGGCAGTGCATTGAGGGCTTTCTGTTATGTAATTCTCTTGACAACCTATGAGGTCAAAGAGTAGCTCCGTTTTAGAAATGAGGGGAGAGTCTGAGAGTGGTGAATTCCCATGTGATGGCTGGCAGGGCTGCATTCTGAGCTGAGGCTCTGTCGGACTTGAGAGCTGGTGCTCTGGATGCCTCTGCACGCTTTCTGCCGGGCGCCAGCCTGGCTGGGTACCATCAGATGCTGAGTGGACGCAGGGGATCCCCATACCCTCTCTGCAGCCCACAGCGGAGAGCCTCTCTGACCCTCCTCTTCCAGGGTCCTCTAAATACACAGGGCTGTCAGCCCTCACCACCAGGTCTCTGGAATCTGGAGCGAAGGATCATGACTTTGCATTCCACTTGGAATCCTTTCATTCCTACTCTTTTTTTTTTCTCCCAGGATGGTGTCCTTGCTTCTGAGCAGACATTTCCTGACCCGGTATGAGCCTCTCTTCCTCCTAAGAACCACCTCTCACGTCCACCCCTTGGCTGAGTGAAGGTAATACAAAAATAGAATTTTATTAGGGTTTGTCTCAGTATTTCTTCAAAGTCACATTGTACGTGTGCATATGTGCAAATATATTTATATGCTTATAAATGTCTGCACACACACACGTATATATAATACCCATATCACCTCATGGTTGATGAATAGAATAGCCCCGTGTCATTTAACTACCCTGGACAGTGTTCAAGGGATGCTTCCTGGAGAATGAGGAAACGCTGGCCGATATCAGCATTGTGATGATGTTCACATTATTCTGTTTCATCAACAATGTGCAACGGACTTGTGAAGGTTTAAGTAACTAAACAGTGAAACGCTGACTGCCCCACGGCAGTCAACGTGCAGAAGTCAGTTCTGCCACTTAAGCCCTCAACAAATTTAGCATCTGGAAAATATGTGTAGAACACCTGGCAGTAACAGGCACCATGACAGGCACTGGGCATGCTCCATTGAAAGCCCTGGTTGCTAACCTCACAGAGGATGTCTTCAGAGAGGACAGAGGAGCTAAGCCTTCCAGGGTTCTAAGAACATTGCTACCACGGTCTTCAGGTAGCAAAAAAAGACAGCAGCAGCAGACAAGATGACTTATGGCTTGAATTTGGTATTTTGTATTTGTCTTTTTTTAAATCTGTGAAAGTTTGGTATCTCAAACTGGATTTGAAGCCCTCGAAGAGCACAAACCCAGCCTTTGTTTTCTTGAGCCCTGTGCTGGCATTAAGCAGAGCCATCTGCCTGCAGCCAAGCCGTTCATCCAAAGGCTGCTTCTGTGTTGCAGAAGGAGTGCCGTGGAGAGTTCCCAGCGGTGCTCTGAGGACAAGTTAACAGCAATGAGGCCAAAGCACTTTGTCCGCAAAAATTTAAGAGAGCTGCAGAAACTCTTCACCACAATCTAACAAAGGAGAAAAGTGCAAGAAAGGTGCGAGGCTTCTAGAATGGCTTTCAGATCACAAGGGAGTGTTCAGAAAATAGGAAAATCCATTGTGAACGCTGACCACGTCACCCAGTGGCCAGGGTGAACACGGTGGGGACCAGGGTGCAGAGGGGCACCCGGCCCTGGCTGGAGATCCATCAGCCTCCTGTTCTCAGGCAGGTGTTTTAGAGAACTAATCATCAAGGCAGCAAAACATCCAGGTAGAGCTTTGCTTGAGGCATCGTTAGGACCAGAGAGGAGGGCACGCTGCCTGGTCAGCCACCGATTCATTCCCAGCAGGCAAACATGGACTCAAATACACGACCATCCAAAGCAGTCGGGGTATGTGGCCAACTCCATCTGGCTGTCACCTCCACTTCTGCTAATTCCCACTCAAGCCTCCCGCGTGTTGTTACAGAGCCTTGGTGGAAGATGTCTGGGCTCAGCGGGATTGTTAATAGTGCTGAATAAATGGGAGATGACATCACTGGTGTGAAACGGAGCACAATTTAGCTCAAAAACCTGTTCCAGCATCTTCTTTTTTTTTCAATCATCTGATTTCTTTATTGAAGTTTTATTAAAAAAATATATTTTTATTAACATTTTTATTGAAATATAGTTGATTTACAATGTTGTATACATTCTGGTGTACAGTGTAGTGATTCAGTTGTACATACATATACATATATATATATATATATTCTTTTTCATTACAGTTTACTACAAGCCATTGAATATAGTTCCCTGTGCTGTACAGTAGGACTTCTTCTTTATCTTTTCTGTACATAATAGTTCATATCTGCCAATCCCAAACTCCCAATTTATCCCCTGGTAACCACAAGTTTGTATTCTATGTCTGCAAGTCTCTTTCTGTTTTGTAAATAAGTTCATTTGTGTCATATTTAAGATTCCATATATAAGTGATATATAATATTTGTCTTTCTCTGTCTGACTTACTTCACTTAGAATGACCATTTCTGGGTCCATGCATGTTGCTGCAAATGGCATTATTTCATTCTTTTTTGTGGCTGAGTAGTATTCCACTGTATATATACTACATCTTTATCCAGTCATCTGTCAGTGGACATTTAGGTTGCTTCCACGCTTTGGCTGTTGTAAGTAGTGCTGCTATGAACATTGGGGTGTGAGTATCTTTTCAAATTAGAGTTTTCTCCAGATATATACTCAAGAGTGGGATTGCTGGACCATATGGTTCCAGCGTCTGCTTTTTAAAATTTATTTGTTTTTGTGAAAATCTTAATAAAGGCACAAGTAATAATCCATGAGAAAGAGACACCTCTACACTACATGTGTGAAAGGATATACATTTAACCTCATGGATTCTATGGACATTCTATAGAATTCTTTAATTATAAAAATGGGTTATGTCACCTCCTATGTCTCAAAATTGCTGTCCTTTCAGATGACAGTTGAACAGATGAAAAACAGTTGCCCATCATATGTTTCTTAACCTGCTGTATTGGGATTTTCTGTTCACCTGTCTATATCTCCCACTAGACTGAATTTCTTGTCAGTATCCTGTTCCCAGCTTGGCACACGCAAGTAAGTGCTAAAGGTTTGACTGAACGAATGAATAAATGGATACCATGTTTGCTGTCATGGGGGTAGGGTCTTGGGCTTGTAGTAAGGTTCTCAGCTAAGCCAAGATGGATTTTGGTCTTAATCATTTTTCATACAAGAGAGATCTTACCCTCTTAAGTTGTTCTCATAATCACTGAACTTCTGTTCCCACCCTCAGAAGTGCCCAATAGCTTCCCTTTACATCCTAGGCAATTAATCTGCAAATGATGTAAATTCTCATCTTTTCTCATTTCCAAAGGAAAGTGATAGCCTTAGTCCTGTTCTGCAGAATGAGATTAAAAAAAAAAAAAATCATGCTGTTGTTTGCTTTGTGTCATCAGCTCTGGGCTGAGTCCAACTCCACCTAGCTGGGTCCTGAGTTTGGGCTTCCTCTGCTGGGAGCAAGAATGATTTAAGCTGTCAGCTCCACTGGAAACTCAGCAGAGAAGGCTCAAGGCTCACATAAAGGCTTCTGAGAATCCTGCACGTGTGCTAAATGATCTGCAGTTAGGTCCTGGCTCTCCAAACTGGCACACGGACAAACCAGGCTCCTTATGACAAGAGAACACGTTAGAGTGTAGAAAGCCAAGCATGTAAATGATAAGCCCCCAGATTAGGGAAATAAGAGGCTAGGGGAATCCTAGGAGCCACGCCAAAGATAAAGAGATGAGAGGAGCAGGTGCAAATTTCTTGGCCTCTGTGGACCAGATGGTGAGAGTCAGGGAGTGCTGGCTGGGTTGCAGGCGGCTGGAGAGAAGGCGTATCTACGTTTGTCATGTGATGTGATGTTTTCCAAGGTCATGTGACCCTGCCGTTCAGGGAATTGGAATAGGAGAGCAGATGCGGAGGGGGAGAAAAGATGAGGAAAGCTTGTAGTTGACTTACAAATTGCCTCGAAGGGACTTCATTTCATCTGAGCAAAATTTACTTCCGGGTAAGTCAGAGCCTCCTTTCCCACCCACTCCCGGGAAGTTTCCAAATGTGACCCGGCAGCATTGCTTAGCCGTTAGCATGGGGTTTCAGGCTTGCTTTAATAAGCCTTAGCAAAGAAAGAAGACATTCTCCAAATATGTTCTTTATTTTTAAAATTCTTTTGGGGGGAGGGTAGGTAATTAGGTGTATTTATTTTAGAGGAGCTACTCTAAACTTGAACCCAGGACCTCATGCATGCTAAGCATGCACTCTACCACTGAGTTATAGCACCCCCACCCCAAGTTCTTTCGATTTAGAAGACTTTCTGACCTAGACTCTTAACTTCTCCCAAAAAGAAAGAAGCAAAATCTCAAAGGATCCTGGAAAGCATATTGGAGGGCAGGAATACATTCCCCTTGACTGAAGAACAGTTCTGGAGGGCAGATGGACCCAGGAGAGACTCACATGTCGGGAGAGGAAGGGAGCATGCGCCCAAGCCAGTCCCATCTCCCTTGAGATAAGTCAGGGTGACTGAGGTCACTGGTGGAGTGTGACAATAATGTCTCACCTTTGTCTTTACAATTTGCAAAGCACTTGTGCACAGCCAGTCTCATGCCTTCCACAACAGTGGAGAGGTCAGCCAACATTCGGCATCACCACCCCACTGGGAACCGCTCTTCAGTCTCTGACTCCAGAGCACCCAGACCTGCTGCCCCCAGAGCACTGACCAGATGGCGTTGTCGCTACTTTTCCTAAAGTACTCACGTGGGGTTGGGACATTGTTGATATTTGGCTGGAAGGCTCAAGAATACCTAGACTTTGATGGCCAAGCATTCTGCCTCCCTCCTGATTCCCTGAGGGAGACGTGCAGATAAGGGATAAAGGATGAGAGACCCCAGAACCACTCTTATTTTCAGCTGGGCTCCTTTTGGACTTCAGCAAAAGCATGAACCTCCAAGCCAAGGGGCTAGGGACCGTCTACAGCTCCCCAGCCATAAAGCCCGTGTTCAACTCCCAGCGAAAAGCCCATCGATTTGTGAAGAATAGAAAAGAAAGCAAGAGACTCTCCATCCCAGCGGGTCAGGCTCTGCCTGTCTCTCTCCAGCCAGGAGAGCAGCGGCGCGGAGTGAGCGCTGGGCTCGCCCAATGGGCGTGTCCACAGGTTGAGGGCGGGACCATCAGAGGGCAGGACCAAACGGAACTTTTCAAACACGCTGTCCCCGCCCCCTGGCAGAGGAGGCCCAATCAGCGCCCCGGAAAGGGCTCTCTGGTACTAGTACTGAGGGGAGGGAGGAAGAGGAGGCGTCTCCACCGCGGCAATGACGCACTAAGCCAGGAGGGTGCTGAGGGCTGGCCTCAGTCTTGACCGTCCTGATAGCTCCGTCCCCATCCTAACAAAGTGTGCAACACACAGTAGGCTCAGAAGAGATTTCTCCTTTCTAAGAGGACATGGAGATTAGCATGCACGAGGTCCCAGGTTCAAGCCCCAGTACTTGCAGTAAAAAAAAAATACATCGATATATAAATAAACTTAATCACCCCCGCCCCGCCCCAAATAAAATAAAGGATACAGGGCTCTGATTTCACAGCTGGTAGTGGCCGTGCTGGAACTCGGACTCAGGTTTTAAAATGGGGCGTAATTTCCTCTACATTATACAGCTCTGTCCTACAACACCTTCCTTGGACAGGTAGCAACGTGTCACCTGGGATTCAGGAGTGCTGAGGGCCTCCTGAAGTTGAGCGCACACTTTCTGTGTGAGCATTTCCTGGGGAGAGGCTCCCTGGGTTTCCAGTGGTTCTCCTGCTCTCTCTTCTGAATGGCTAGGACCTCCACGGCCTTCCTGGGTTCACAACTGCACCTTTGGAAGGTGTTGAGCTTGCAGTTTCAAATAAGAAGGAGAATTGGCTCACACAGGCGTGTATTTTCTCAAACTTGAAAAAAATTAAAGCAAATCACTTTTCAGCCCTAAAATATCTCTGTCAAGTGAGAGTGACATGGGAATGTCATAAAGACAACTGAGAGACAGATGCTTCCAGACGCTAATCCCTGCTGGTAACTATGTTACCTTGGGGGATCACCAAAATAGTCACTTTTAAGGCCCATTACATCACCAAATCTGAGCTGGAAAACAAATGAAAGAACTACTAATATTAGAATTATGCCCCAAAGGATTTTTTTCAGATTTTTTTCAATTGCTTGTGGTGGTGGTTAGGGGAGAAGTTTGGCGATATGGGAGGAGGGGAAGAAAACCATCAGTGATTTAGTGAATTTTTCATCTTTGTTATTCAGAATATGTATTAGTCAGGATAGAGTTGATTGTGCTGCTGTAATGAGTAATCCCCAAACCTCAAGGGTTTAAAGCCACAGAAGTTTATTTCTGCTTATACTACATGTCACCACTGACCAGCAGGTGCCTCTGCTCTTCATAATTGCTAAGGGACCCAAGCTGATGGGGTTGCCATGATTTTCTGACACCACCAGCTTCATTCAAAGTTTCAGAGTTGACTGGCACAAAGTCACATCTGCTATGTTCCCTTAGCTACAGCAAGTCACATGGCCACACCCAGCTTCCAGGGAGGCAGAGATACACACCCAGAAATGAGCCCTGGGTGGTATGTCATTCCCAATTCCTGTCTCAGGCATCCTTTTCTATTCTGAGCTGAATTTAAAATAGTCATGTGGCTCAGAAAGAAAAAAAAAAGTGTTTCTGCACTTCATCTAAATGACCATGTTTCTATCTGACTCAGAGTCGAACCATCATATTTACAATGTGGAGTTTAAAATGCCTCCACAAGGACACAGGTCTAAAATCACTGGAAAGAATCTGTTTGGGAAGAATTTCTTAACCAGTACCTCCAGTTAGTCAGGAATATACTCTGAGAAAACACATGGTTCATAGCTCCCTTTAAGGGGTTGAGTGAAAATTCAAATGTTCAACCTACAGTTGTCTCAGTAAAACATGTGCCCACAGGATTCACAGTGCACAGCTGCCCAAGAAGTGCTTTAGTGTGAAGGACTGGCGTTCAAGTGTAGTTTCTCTGTAAGGCTGGTACCTTAACACACAGTGGTCGCTTTCAGACCGTCAGTGAACCCCTTTAAAACATCACGGTGCTGTGCTTGCTTGGAAAGCAGGTGCTCATTGAAAATGATCCGGAGAAAATTAGCTTGGCCCCTGGTCAAGGACGACACCCAAACTTATGATGCGGTCCATATTTTGGGGAGAAGATGAGTGAAATTCTGTGAATGGCTGGCAGTGATGGCTACACAACCATGCGAATGCACTTAATGCCACTGAATTGTCCACTGAGTGGTTACAATGGTAGATTTTATACTATGTGTATTTTACCATGATAACAATAGCATGTTAAATGGATAATATTCTGGATATATTCCAAATAAATAAATAAAAATATGTATTTAAATAAAATGTATTATTAGCTAAATATAATATATTATTTTATATATAAATAAAATATATTATTAGCATTAAAAAAAGTCAACAATAGCATGTTAAACGGGTAATATTTTGGATGTATTCCAAATAAATAAAAATATTTTATTTAAATAAAAATATTAGTTAAATAAAATATATTATTTTATATATAAGTAAAATATATTATTAGCATTAAAAAAAAGTCAGGGTGCTGGGTAAACACAGCAGGGGCAGATGTCCGCACTGCAGTCACCGAAGGCACTCTAAAAAGGCGGAAGCTGCCCGCCCAATAATGACAAGGCTCTGTTTCCAGCACTTTATTTTGAGTAATGCGTGACAAGTAAGCCTAGTAATGGCAGACTCACCCCTTACAGCAGCATTGATGGAGTGATTATTCTCTCCGTCTGACAGATGAGGAAGCAGAGCCTCAAGGAGTCTGACTGGTCCAAGGTCCCATGGCTGATAAGAGATGGGGCCAATGTCCAAACCAGGCAGGCTGGCTCCCAGGCTCCTTGTTGTCACCCAGCTCCAGTGCAGAAAGTCGAGGCTGTCCATGAAAACAGCAAGTAGCAGCCATGAACCCAGGACGGTGAGACGAGGCTAGTGTGGTGGCCCAGATCAGCCAGGCAGGGGACAAAGTCAAGTGTCATTAGACCCGCATCCCTCGGAGCCCAGCGTGGTTTCCAGGGCAAGGCACCCCAGCCACGCCCTCAGGAAGGGAGGATGGATAAAAAGTGCAGAGAAACGATCAGGCTCACGCCAAGGATTGAGGGACCCTCTCCTGTTGCTGGCTTACTTCTTTGCTGGCGGGAGTCTACCCACCACAGGATCGGTGAACACACGCAGTGCCCTGCTGTGAGCTCCCAGTGTGCCCACCTCTGGGGCTGGACGAGTCACTCTTCACGCCGGCAGGAGGAGTTGCGAGACAGTGGGCACGAGGGTCACAGGCAGTGAGTGCAGCCCACGCTGGCTGGCCAGTGAGTCTCTCCGGGTCACAAGAGCCATTGGATTGGTCCATTTAGTGAAGCACACAGGCTACACCTTGATCCTCTTCTGAGAGCAGAGATAATGAAAGCAAAGGCATTAGTGAGCAGCCCCAGTCTCACCAGGAGGGCAGGGGCTGAGAGAACTTGTGTCCACCTGCCCTCCGCCCCCTGACCTGCTCCCTCCCCACACCCCACTGCACTCCCCAAGCCCCTGGGTTTGGAGTTCAGAGCCAGCCCCAGGGCCAGTGGATGCCATCTGATGAATCCACATCCTTCCTTGCACAGCCTCCATCTCCTCTGTGCAGACGCCACCCACACGTCTCTTCATTCTGTCCTTGCAGAATGCCCGAGAGGACAGTAACTATGATGCAGGATGCAAGCGTGAACACGAGGTCTCGATGTTAAAACCCGAGGTTGTAGCCAGGATGGAAGGTATTTGTGGTTTATTTACTTTGGGGGAAGTAATTAGGTTTATTAATTTATTTAATGGAGGTACTGAGGATTGAACCCAGGACCTTGTGCCTGCTAAGCGCACGCTTTACCACTGAGCTATATCCTCCCTCCAGGGCTTTGTCTTTTCAAAGATGCCTTTTCTAATCTCTGGACTCACATTTGTTCTACCCCCAACTTCCATCCCAATCTCTAGCATTCCTGCTTGGGTTTTTTTTTTTTCCTAACATACATTCTAACCATGTGTTTGTTTGTTGTCCTTCTCTTTCAACTAGAATGTCAGGTCCACGAGGGCAGGGATTTCTGTCTGTTTGGCTCACTGCTGTAATCCCGGTGTCTAGGACGGGGATGTTGAAATGAATGAATGAATGATTATATAAATGGCCAGCACAGCTCTTGGCCCCAAACAATCTATGTACTTAAACATTTCCATTTCTAACTTTTCCACTGAGCTGCAAACATCCAGTAGCTTCACCTGCAGACCAAAAAGCCTCACTGGCTGTGTAAGAAGAGTGATGGAACAACATGGCCCTAGAAACACTGACGGCCACCAGCCAGTCTCCTCCCACAGTCCTGACTCAGCCTTCCCCCATCTCGGTTACAGGTACCATCATCTAGCCAGATCCCTAACCCCAAACCTAGGCATTGTCCTTAATTCCTTCCCCTCGCCTAGTCTCACCTCCAGTCCGTCAGCACCACCTGTTGGCTTGATGTCCAAGATGCTGTGTTAACGTCTCCCCATCCATGTCTACCATTCAGTCTGAGCCAAACTACCAGAATTTCTTACCTCGATTTCACAGTGTCCGAACTGTTGTCTCTGCACTCATGCACTTCCATAATCTGTGCCCTCTAAAGCAGATGGAGTAATCTTTTTAAAATGTGGATTAAATTACATCACTTCCCTGAAGAAAATTCCTCCCGGGGTTCAATCCATCATAGCATGGAGACGGATCCAGGCTCCTTACCAGGGCCTCCAAGGTCCTGCCTCTAACCTCTGCTGCTGTCACACACTCTGTCACATCCACTCCTGGTCCCCACACCCCACCCACAAGTTTCTAGAGCAACGTGAGCTTGTTCCTGCCGGAGGACCACTGTTCTTACTCTTCCCTCTGCCTCCACAGGAGGGAGGAAGCGGAGCCACAAACCCAAGCAACCCTGGGTGCAGGGGTGTCAGAACCACGGGCCGGAGATAACAAACCGAGTAGGGAATCCAAGGCGCCAAGTCAGAGGTCAGAGAACAGAGTTCCCTGTGCTCTACAGCAGGACCTTGCTGTTTATCTCGTCTTATACATGGTAGGTAGTATCTGCAAATCCCAAACTTATCTGAATTTAGAGTAGCAGAACAATTAGAATGATAATTAAAGAGCAAATATGGAAACATTAATTGTACATATTTTCACACAGTATCCAGCTAGGTACTGCAGTGATTACGGAAGCAGAATGTAGTGGCGGGGGTCGGGGAGGTCCTTGCCTCTGAGGGGATTAGAGATCAGCGGGACAGTCATCGTCCCCAGCCTGCTCTTTCTTTCAGGTTTGGACCAGCTAATGTCTCAGACTAGACCATGTATCTAACCTAGCTTCTGGTTCGGTCCTCAGACCGAGCCCTCCTTGGTCTCCCAGGGGAAGGACGCTGTCACTGAAGTAAAACAAGAGGAAAAAGCAGAGACAGCAGAGCACTGGAAGCTGAATTGGAACTAAAAAAAAAAAAAAAACGCACACCCTAAAAGTTGAGAGTTGGTTTTCTTCGAGGGGCTTTCTGAGGACTCCAGCCCCGGAGGTGGCCTCTCAGATCACTCTAAGAGATGACTCCAGAGAGGTAGGGGAGGAGCCAGGATAGATAGGAATTTTTGCAACAAAGGCCACATAGTCAGAATGTCAAAAGATTACTATTAATTAAAGAAAACCAAATATCCCAAGTTAAGGAATTTAGCACTTTTCTATGTATGGGAAGGTACAAAAGTCTGGGCTCACTGAAATCATCCCTTTGATGTGCCCCCAGCCATCCAGGGCCAGTGTCCTGTTTTTCCCACATCCTGGGTCCCCTCAGGGGGCACTGCTGGGGGTGGCTGCAGAGGCCAGGCTGCCTGCTCGTCTCCATCTGAGTTCCCTCTAGTCCCCTCAGGGACAGCGGTAGTGGCTAATGACTTGATGGCCACAGCATCCTTTGTTTGCCAATATGGCAGGCAATATTTTTCATTCATGGGTGGCATGACCCAGGAGTGCCAAGTAATTCAGAGAACCAAGGAATCATGCAGAGGGGAGTCACTGGGAAAAGTGGCTTGAAGAAGTAGGAGTAGAGGCAGAGAGCCCCGTGCGAGAATTCCAGCCCCTTCCTCACTGTGTGACCCGGGAAACATCGCTTGACCTTTCATGACTCAGTTTCTTCATTAAACACCAATCAAGGCTTGATGGCAGCTTTGAAAGAGATGGCAGAGGGCCCCATGTAGTTAGAAAATATTACAAGACAGGATATTAAAACCAATGTGGGGATTTGCTTCTAGTGACAAGGCTACACTGGGGAAGCATTTATTTTTAGACTTTCTAAACCTTTGCAATTTATTTCCGAGGATTCAGGGAAAGAGTATGGATTTTCCCATTGGGATGAAATCAGCTCCAAAGCCTGAGTCATCCCTTGACCTGCGTGATCTGCTTCATTCTGATTGTTCAGTTAAATGTTCCACAGGGCATCTCCCTGCTTCCTGGCCAAATTCACAGTTAGGGGAGTGGGAGAAACAGGAGGGACCTCTGCCAGGGTGACTGTAGAGTAACTGGCCAGGTGCAGCCCAGGGTGATGGTGGCCCTGCGTGGAGCAGCTGCGTCCCGAGTTAGTGCATTAGCTACATGGTGAGGATGGGGGCTCTCAGACCGGCAGGGCGGGTGGGGAGGGGGCAGCAGGGGTGGGGGAGGGAACAAGCAAACCGCCCAGGAAGCAGAAGGACGTTGGGAAATTGAGAGACGATCTCCCTAGGCTCAGATCATCAGAGATGGTTACTGTAGAATCTGTGGACTTTTGCACCCCCAGGTTAACTGTGTGCCTGATTTCTGGGGCTCGGGAGCCAAAATGGGATCTGCTGGTCCAGCCTGACATCACATCCAGGGCTCACTTCAGCAGAGGAGCCCACAAAACTGAGCAGATGCTCGTTAACCTATCAGGGATGTAAATACAGTAATGAAATGGTGCTCAGAGCAGGCTAACAGCAGCAGTGCCCACCTCCTCACAGGGACTTTGTCCCTATTAGTGTGAGAGGAATTTTATATCAACTCCAATGACCACATATTTTTGTTCCTAGATTCTCTATACCACAGAGAAAAGCCAATGTGCTACAACAGAAAAACAAAACAAAAATAGTAACACAAAGTGCATCCCCAGTACTGCTTTTTCTTACTCAGACCACTGCTGCTTTATTATTCCTTATTAAAAAGCTCATTCTTTTTCTTAATTCATTTCTGACTTGTCCCCTGTGGATAAACCGAAGGCCCCTGGAGCTGCACCTTTCAATAGCTTTGTAGTTTCAGTTATCTTTAAGAGACGTGGGGACAATGATATTCAGATTTTTGAAGTTACCTGCACTTCTTTCTTGAAGTTCCTGTATACTCCACTTGGATGATTGCTGCTTAATACAGTCTTTACCTAAGAAATTGTCAGATGCCCTGATCTACATTAGAAATGCCCTAGTATTTTGAACAAATCTTTCATTCCTGAAGCCAAATTCTGTGACCCTCCTCTGAGCCATCAAATTGTCATGGCAACCTCTCCCCCAGCAAAACCAGAACACCTGGTGGGCAAACAAATATTTTCCCAAGATCTCAAGGCCTTCCAACCCTGCTTCCTCCCCACCCTGTTCTGCAGTTACATTTGTTTTTCCTTTTTAAAAATTTGTTCATCTTGATTTACCAGCCATCAATCTTTTCATTTTTTTATCTGCAGATTCTATCATTTCAAGGGTCTTCCCTGCTTTGCTGAAAGCCACATTTAGTATTTTTACTTGTAAAAAGCAGTGAAAAGATTTTTTTTTCCCCAAATACAACTCAAATAGGAATTAAAATCCAGATGAAAATGTCTATGGCAACAAAAATACAAAAGTCACATCAAAACGGGCAAGTCCCCGCTGACAGCCCGTTCATTTTAAGCCAAGAGTCAGTCCGAGAAGGTACCACCCCTGGCAGCTGTCCAGCGTGCTGGGCCTTGATTTATGACACGTTACTGTGTCACACTTTGTGAAAATACATGTCAGCATACACAGGCATGGTGGTCTGCCCCTTCCCTCACTGACTTTCTCAGACTGGTTCTGTGGGTTGTAACCATCACCTTACCAACCTCAAGCCCCAAGGTTCTTTTTCCTGTCTTAATGTCCTCTCTCTCTCCAACTCCACCTTCCTCCTCCTCTTTTTTAGGTGTTGGCTTTCTCTCTCCTTCCTTCACATTCTGGGGAAGGCCGCTTTGACTTTGCAGAATCTCTCTTCATCCTTTCCCGTTCTCTTTTCCTTGAAACCTAGGCAATGAGAAACGTAAACACATCACCATGTACAGATCCTCCTCCCTCAAGACGTCCTGAGAGTATCAGGTCAAACTACACGGCTCCTGAGACCCTGCCAAATGACTTGATATACTGACTGTGACATCTTATTTAATTTCCATGTGCTCACATCATCCCCAGTGGATCGTTAAGTGCCTTGAGTTTGCAACTCATTCATCTTTATAAGCACCTCTCCACCTGAAGTCTAGCACGATGCTCTGTACTTAGAGACTTATCATGTTTTTATTGAAAGAATAACTATCGCCTTTAGCTACAATTCTCTTCAAATCCAGGTGGAAAATTTCCAGTTTCAGACCTACACTCTGTATCCTCTGTAGTCCATAGCCCTTGCCAATTTATCTCCTCATAAAATAGTGATAAATCAATGTTTCCTCTGCCAGTATTTCACTGGAAAACAGGACACGCGTCATGAGCGGCTAGTGCCCCGTGTGGGTGGGAAAGAGCACTGCCTAGCTGTTCTTTTTCAAAACCTAGTTTATCACACTCCCGGAGTGTGCCACACATTACTTAGCTGCTAAGGCTCCTTTTATTTTCTTCCTTCTAAAAGTTGGAAGCATCTGGGATAGATCTTTTAGGACTGTAACTATGATTCATTATCAGCCGTCCCACGATTTCATCTAATGGTGATTAAATTTTAATTGTTTATCAGAGTAACCCAGAAACAGTTTAGCAAGTCAAACAGGACTGTAAGTCTTTATCATAAAGGAGCAGTTGCCTCACTACACTTTGCTCTTTCCTAATGTTCACTCCCCAGATGGATTCACTTTTAACTTTCTCAGCTGCTCTGATTTATACCTCACTACTTCAAAGTAGCATCCATGGGGGAAAAAAAAACTTTCATTTTCAAATTTAGATACTGTTTATTAACCTTCTGTTAAAAAAATGGGATTTAGGTCTCTCCCATGCCCCCAACACACACACACACAAACACACACACACACACACACTCACACACTCACACATACAACTTCTATGTCCCCACACCCAATTATATGGTTAGTTTGTTCAAATCAAGATTGAAGGTTTCCATGCATGTGGTTGACCTCTGATTGCATCATCATTATTTACTGCTGATTATGTAAAGCAGTCTTAGTCATTTCCTTTTTGAAGTGAATGCAAATAACTAACTTTTTTTTTTTTTGCTTATTTTTCTATATTATACTGAATCATCCTCATACTTTTCCACAAATTTAAATTTCCTCTCAAGGTATCCAAGCCATCAGATAATGGTTTTTCTTTTGTTATGTTAATTCACTATAATTACTCTTATTCTTTGACCATATCTCCCCCTGAGCTGTCTCTCAGCTCCTATCTGTCCTGTTCTCATCATATCTCTGGGGACTTTCCTTACCAACCATCCCATGAAATCCCTTTGCCTCTTCCTCTCCTGCGTTGGATCCCTGAATCCTAAACCACAAATTGCCCTCTTTCTTGGCTGTACTCGCTCAGTTGGTTGGAACTTATTTTTAGCTTCTTGGGAAATAATAGTAACAAACTTTTTTTTGAGAGCTTGAATGTTGGAAAATACTTTTATTGTGCCTTAACCTTTGATGGACGGTTTGGCTGGGTATAGAATTATAGGTTAGAAGGTATTTTCTGTTTGAACGTTGGAGGCATTACTCAGCTGTCTTCAAGTTTCCTGTGTTCTTTTTGAGAAATGATGCTAGTCTGATTCTCAGTAACTTATATGTGACTGAGTTGGGTGCTCGGTTTTGCTTTGGAAGACATTAGGATCTCTTTTATCCCTAAATTCTACAACAGTATGGCCCAGAGTTGTCCTTTGAAATTCCACTTGTTATCCTGCATAATCACCTTTCCATCTAGAACACTCATTGCTCCTGTGTGAGAACTTGTATTATTTCCCCCTCATTCTCCCCTTCTCTTTCTGGAATGTCTATTAGTCAGATACAGGGCTCCCTGGAGAAAGCCTCTGTTTTACTTATCTTTTTTCTCTCCTGTTCTCCATGTATTTGTCTTTTAGCTCTACTTTCTGAGAGAATTCTTTCCTTTCTTCCCTAATCTTTCTATTAATTAAAAAAAATCACCCTTAACATAATCTTATTTTTCAAAAGCTCAGTCTTGCTCTTAGAGCATGAGAACATTCTGGATTTATGGCTGTGCTATCTTTTCTGTGTTCTCTGAGGATTAAAAATGATGTACATTTTATATTTGCTTGTCTGTTGCTAGCAACATGTTAGGTTTTTCTTCTATTTTTTTTTTAAAATCCAGAGTCAATTTTAACGGATGTTTTAAATCCATTTACATTCACACAAGGTACTTTACTTAAACTGGAACATATTTCTGCCATCTTATTTAACATTTTTCCATGTACTATATCTTTTAAGTTTTTTCCCCTGTATTTCATGTTTTACATTGGCTATGTGGCATTTTCTCCCTAGTAAAAACACAATTAATTGCACCTAACTTCTTAAGAAACCCTGCTCTCCCCTTTTCCCAATATTTCTACTATTTCTTCTTCATTCCCCTTTATACATATTTGATATTATTGTTTATGAGGTTATGTGTTTGGATTCCCACTGGACAGTTTCCATACCACATACTCCCTTTCTTTATATTCTTCTATCATCTCCACTGCTACATGGTGTTTTTAAATATCCATGGTTACCACTACCCTCTGTATATTAATGACAGCTGCATCTGCATCTCTGGTTCCAGTTTCTATCCTGACCTTAAACCTGCACGTGGAACTGACCCAGACGTCCCATCTCACACCCTTTGGGCATTTCAAACCCAACATATCCAACACTGAACGCATTGCTCCTTGTTCCTTTCCTCCAGGAATGGTACCACCATCTTCACAGTCACCCAGATTACCTAGCACTTTGACTCTCCTCTCTCCTTCCCCTATTCCAGTAAAACATCACATCCAGTCAATTCTTACTCCTAAATCTGGCTTGAGTGTCTATGTTGTTTTTGAACATTCTGTGTCTAGATTACTGTATGGCCTTTCTGTGGGCTTCTCCTCCCCTGCCCACCCCAATACACTCTTCTACCCCATAACCTGAGTGATCTTCAAAAAATGAATATCTGCTATCACTGTTATTTAAAACTCTTCAGTGGTCTTTTATTGCCCTTTGGATTAAATGTTAATGTTCATATGGCTTACAAGTCAGTGTGTGATTGGACTCCTGCTCACCCTTAGGTTTTCCCCTCCCAAACTTCTTGAGGAATTTCTTCTAGCTCCTCAGACACATCAGGTGTTCCTTCCTATGTTCTCACAAGTTGTATCTTCTTCTTAAAACGCGTTGGCCTGGTGAAACTTTACTCAACCTTCAGACCTCAATTTAGATGTTTCCTGGGAGAAGTCTGCCTTGTTTGGGAAGCCCACACTCTCTCACAGCCCCCTGTGTTTCTTCCTCAACACAGTGTTTTACGAATGATGGAGGTTTTATCTTCAATTTCAATCTGCTCAGCAAAGACGGGCTGTTCTTGGGTCATGTGTCTAGGATTTGCCTGATGTACGGCAAGTCCCCGGTGAAATGTACTGACTTGAGTTGAATGTCCATACCATACTTCTGGTCCCTGGGATTCTTTTAACTCTATACATTTTTTTTTTCAGATCCCTCATTCTCTGGCTTCTTAGAAACATTCTAAACATCCCCAATGCTTTATACTTGACTAACTGATGTCTTACATTAAAATAATCATAAATTGTTTACAAGGTAGTTTTCCATGAACTATCTCATTTAACTCCTTCAATGTTCCTTGGATGTCAGGAGACATACTTTAGGTTTCCCAGTCTACAGTGAGGCAACCAAGTTCTGAAGAAGTTAGTTACATGAACAATAAGACCAGAGTCAGGACATCTATTTAACTCTTTTGATTCAATTGGGTACTTTTAAAAATTGTGGCAAAATATACATAAAATCTATCATTTTAACCATTTTTAAGTGTACAGTTCACTTGCCTTGAGTACATTCACATTGTTGCACAACCTATGTCCAGAACTCGTTTTACTTTACGAAACAGAAACTCTACACCAATTAAATGACTCCTCATTCCCTCCTCCCACCAGCCCCTCACAACCACCATGCTACTTCCCATCTTAATGAAGTCGCTACTCTAGGTATCTCATATAAGTGGAATCAGACAGTATTTTTCTTCTTGTGATTGACTTATCTCACTTAGCATAGTGCCTTCAAGGTTCATCCATGTTATAAAATATATCAGAATTTCCTTCCCTTTCATTAAGGTTTCCCCTCTTTTGGTGTATACATTGTCAATCATATGTGTATATGTCAATCATATATGTATATGTATATATCACACGTTGTTTATCCATTCATCTGTCAATGGACACAGGTTGCTTCCACTGTTTGGCTACTGTGAATAACGCTGCTATAAACATGGGTGTACAAATATCTCTTTGAGACCCTGCTTTCAATTCTTCTGGGGTAGACACCCAGAAGTGGAGCTGCTGAATCATGCGGTAATTCCATTTTTAATTTTTTGAAGAACCACCATACTTTTTTTCTACAGCAGCTCTACCATTTCCATTCCCATTAACAGTGCACAAGGATTGTAATTTCTCCATATCCTCGCCCACACTTGTTTTCTGTTTTTTCATAGTTGCCATCCTAATGGGTGTGAGGTGGTATCTCACCGTAGTTTTGGTTTGCATTTCCCTAATGATTAGTAATATTAAGCATCTTTTCTTGTGCTTGTTGGCCATTTTTATATCTTCTTTGGAGAACTAGTTATGCAAGCCCTTTGCCCATTTTCTGTTTTGTTGTTGTGCTGTAGTTATATATTCTGGATTTTAACCCCTTATTAGACATGTGATTTGCAAATATTTCCTCCCATTCTGTAAGTTGCCCTTTTGCTCTATTCATTGCGTCCTATGACTCAGTCGAGTACTCAACATTACTTTATGTTATATCGTTAGAGGATTATTTTCAGAGGTGGTACAAAGCATAGATGGAATCATGGCAACTGGGCTGGAGTCCAGCTATCAGAACAGACACATGAGGTCAAAGGACCTCACCAAGAAGCTGACGCTAAGCCTCAGAGTATGGGAGTGTTGTGGGAATGGAGGCACTAAATTTTTCCTGCCTGAAGATTTGTCATAGAGACTGAGGTAGACGGAGGCCAATGGACTGGGGCCAAATGATCCCAGCAGTGGTAAAAAGAAAGGACGCCAAGGCTGAGAATTCTTTAAATCGCTGGCTTTTTGATTGAATCACATATAAAAAGACTAGAGGGTAATTTAACTTCTTTTCTAAGGGATCTGAGCCACTATTCAAGATTAAGAAGTACCTGGGAGAGCCCCATCAGATGCTGGAAGATGCACCTAAGAACCATACAACCCAGTACAGGTCCAGGAAGAACCAGGAGCCCAGGTCAAGTTTATTATCTATTAATGAATTTCTTACCTCTTAGTAAAGGAAGATCTGGGACTTCAGGCAAGATATCACCAACTTGATTGAGGTTAGGATTTATTATTTGTCCACAAGAATGGAGTCTGGGATTGTTATGTATCAACATCAGATTGCAGTGAGCTGGAGCCTTTCAGATAAAGGCTAAAGCTACCTGAATCAAGTTAGAAATAAAACCCAGATTACCAATGAGCCAGGATTGGCAGATTAAAGTTGGTTGAAAAGGTACATAACCAGTTCACCAAAGGGTGAGTTGGTTTGTTACCTGAAATTGGTTTGTTACCTGAAATCCATCGCTGTCATTTCCCCCTACTTGTATTAAAATGCCCTTTCACTATAAGAGGGACCAGGTAGCCATCTGTGACATTACCTATATATTCTCATTAGCCACAAAAGTGAACGTAGCATCACCTCTCTTTACATGGTTTTAACCAATACATTTCTATGTATTGACATAAGCAAAGCCTTCATCCAGAGCAAACCGCTTCAGGTCCCACTGCCACCAACAAGTGACATCCGTGGTCCGCATACTCATTTTCAACTCAGACATCACGCTGCTCACTAGTCTGTTTATTCCCGAGCTGTTTTAAGAACGTCATTCAACCCACAATATTTTTAAAGCACCACTGAGAAAATACCGAAAGTACTCACAACAGAGATGAATTACAAGGAAAACAGAGGAAATGACTTTCAAAAATTGAAAGTGGTGAGGAAATGACAAATGCAGCCCAAGCCCCTGAGATGAGTCATTTGACAGGAGGAATTATTCTCCAGGATAAAGTGAATCACTGGCAGAAACAGGCCAGATGAACAAGAGAGATTTATGTGGTTGAAAGATCAGGTGCCATTAGCCTACTCAGTAGACTCGGTGGCTTTAGTTTATTCAACTAAGTCATCTAAAGTTAGAGAACTTGAGGGAAAGCAAGGTGCGGGTCCTGCCAAGGAACTTTCTGTCACAAGCCATGGATGGCTGAGTGAGTTGACAGTCACTGGACTCTGCACAGAAGCGAAGCGAGAAAAGACAGACATGGCGGACATATGTGCATGGCATCTGAGTGGTTAACAGGGGCACTTTCAAGGAGCCTCCGGGGTTGGGCTGGGGATTAACTGCCTTGGAAACTTTCAGTGCCAACAGAACAAATAACAGCTAGGAGCAATGGATGCCTAATTATGAGGCTTCAAAGTCATGCCCTATGCCCATTTTGGTGGGAATGTATCCAGGGATTTTAAACTTAAAACAGCCTCCCTCACTGTGAATTTATGAGCAAATGGCTTTTCAAAAGTGCCTTTTAGAACTGAACTCGTACATAGGAAGAGGCTTGTCTGTGAATCTGTTGAATTTGTTTTCCATTTTGTTCTATGTCGGCTGTAAACTTGATACAGATACTTTCTCTGCCTTCGTAAATGTCATTGGTAAAATCTTTTAGACATGGCCAAGGACAGTGCCTAAGGACATGCAGTGGGAAGAACATTTCTCAGAGTACACTCTGTGGGCTCCATAGGGAAATAAAATAGATTCCATGATCAACTAGATGTGGAAAATGCTAAAATCCTCAGTTAATAAAAGTTGAATGTATTTCTTGAAATACACACTTAGAACGAAGCAATGTTCAAAGGCACTGAGCTGACCGCCAGCCGCAGGGAGCCTGACCAGCCAGGCGCTCCAGCTGTGCCTTCCAAAGCCAGCGTCACATCTGTGGGGAGGCCAGGTCCCCCTGAGGATGCTCCCAGGCAATGACTGAGAGAACAGTGTCTAAGGTAGACCAGTTACTGGAAGACCCAAGACACCCCTGCCAGACAACTTTGGCTCAAGGATTTCCTGGCTGGTTTGCCAAGCTTTCCATTGGACTTCAGGGCAGTCTGGAAGCTTCCTTCACTCTCCTCTGTACCCGGGGTCAGACCTGCATTGTGGTCTGCTGCCTCTTCCAGCCATTCCCACCTCCCTCCCATTTTCTCTCACAGGCACATCACCTGATATAATTCTGCCATGTTTAATCCTATCTGGGTGTCTGCTTCCCAGACAAGCCAGACCAACATCATAACTCAAAACCCTCTGTGCACACACACACAAACAAAAGCTAAACATACAAAGACAAATCTATTAGAAACAGAAGAGGAATTATATTAAAAAATAATATTAGTGAGAAATCTTAACACAGCCCTTTTAAAATCAGTCATAAGTAACAGATAATAAATGAAAACATAAAGAAATTTATGAGTCCATAACTTTGTCTATTGATAATAAAAATTATTTTCTAAGCTTTTAAAAATATATTTATTTATCTTAAAATTTTATTATTATTATTTTTAATGGGGGTACCGGGGGTTGAACCCTGGACCTTGTGCATGCTAAGCACACGCTCTACCACTGAGTTATACCCTCCCCTCCATTCCCTAAGTTGATGGAACAAAGAAAGAAGAGATTTTGAAGTCCATATTTCTTACCATTTTTCAACAGAGTTAGAATAAATAATAACAGTGATAAAATTAATAGGTAGAAATTAAGAAATACAACCTTAGACAAATTTTGGAACAAGGAGACAATCAAAACTGAAAGACAGCATAAGTTGTACTGAGGAAAATTTAGAAACTTAAATGTTTTATTTCCAAAAAAGATTATAAATAATGAAACTTAGTCTGTATTATATAAAATTAGAAAAACAGTAATTAAAAAAACCAAAAGAAAACATGAAGAGGCAATTAGTAAACATAAAGGTGAAAATGATAATAAAGAAACAACAAAAAATAGAATAAATAGAATAAATAACTAAAGAGTAACTAAATCTAAGGGCTAGTTTTGTGAAAATACCAAACCCCTTACGAGTTTAATTATGATAAAAAATTGTTTAAATGTTGAAATAAAAGGGTGAAAAATAATCACTTGATCAGGGATAAGGAAGACCACAACCATAGACAGAAAATAAATTAGAAAAAAAACAACAATATAATATCTCATACAACCTCTCGGTCACAAATTTGAAAATCTAGAAAAAATACTTTCTATACAACATCACTTGCCAAAACTGACCCAAGATAAAGTAGAGAACAGACACTGAGTAATGACCACAGAAGGCTTGGAAAGGCATTTAAAGAGCAATCATTACAAAAGATTCTGTGTCCAGATGGTTCCACAGCTGAGCTTCCTATAATCTTTAAATCCCAGATGACTTCACTGCTCCTTAAACTCAACTCTAAACCATATGAAAAGGCACCGAGGCCCCCAGGACTAAAGTTACAAAGCTAACATAATTTGAGTACCAAATTCTGGTAAAGATAACACTTTTTAAATACATCAACCAACATTAAAAAAATCTCCACCAATATTATGTATGACTAAAGAAGCAAAAATTATAAACAACAATACAGCAAATATAATTCAATATTTTCCATGTTTCCAAAGATTGATACACTATGGCCAATTTAGATTTATTCAGGCACTGCATGGATGCTTTAGTACTATAAAATCCATCAATATAGTTCATAAGATCAATAAATTAAGAGGGAAATGATCATCTCAATATATCCTTAAAAGGCGTTTAGAAGATTTAACAGTCATTCTTACCTAAAACTAGGAATAGATTAAGGACAAATGGTAACCACTTGATGACGAGTTGAAAAACTGACCTCTCAAAAACCAACAGAAAATATTCCAAATGATGAAACAAAATTATTTCAGTTAAAATCAAATCATCATAGAATTCCTTCTACCTGTATTATCAACCAATATGATGGGGTAGGTTCTAGTGAATGCAGTAACAATGAAGTAAAATAATCCACAAGAACACTGGGAATGGAGCAGTAACATCAATTTCCACTGACAGTGTCATTTTATACCTAGAAAACCCAAAAGATTCTCTTTAAAAAGCTGCTTTAATGAAAAAGGAAAATTGGAAAATTGGCTGGAGACATGTCAAAAATACAAAATTCAACAGCTATTCTTTATATTAGTAATAGACTTGTAAATGAAAATAGGAAAAAAAATGTTTTGTTTACACTAGTTCCAAAACATCCCCAAGAGCTAGGGATAAATTTGGTACAAAAGGTAGAGGTCTGAATAAAGAAAATTATAAAATCATACTGAAAGGAGATCAAATAAATGCTGATCCATGAGAAGGCATAAACTTTGTGAATTAGAAAATTTAATTTCAAATAAAGTCTCCTTGCAGTTTTATGTTATTCCTATACTGCACGGTTAATGCATTTCCAGCTAGAATCCTGTGACAGAGAAGGCTCCATCCTCTAGCGTCCATTCTCCCTTTCTTCCCTACTAAGATCACAGGGCTATTTGTAATGACACTGTAATTACCAATGTACTAGACAAACCTATGCCTGTCTCCTTTACTTTACACGGAACACTTCACTTCTTATACTTCTGGTCACCAAAGATGTGGGAGTTTTTCCCACACTCAGCAGTCTCTGTGACCCCAGCTGGGGGTCCTACAATTTAAGTCAGTTCTGACATGATCTACCTTGGCGATGGCGTCAGATTCACAGGGTAAAAGTGCAGTCCCACAAGACCACCCACCCTACCTCGGATGCCAATCACAAGTCAAGGATCCCAGGGATACCCATAGCTTCTGTCCAACCTGCTACAAATCAAAGGTTCCCATGACTTCCTCCCACTCAACTTTGACTATTTGCTAGAACAGCTCTCAGAACTCAGGGAAACACTTCCATTTACCCGTATATTAAAGAATGTGATAAAGAACCCAGATGAACAGCCAGATGGGGAGAGACACAGAGGGTGAGGTCTGGGAGGACGCTGAGCACAGGAGCTTCTGTCCCCATGGAGTTGGGGTGCAGCACCCTCCCAGTACGTGGATGTGCTCACCAACCTGGAAGCTCTCCAGTCCCCATGTGGTGGGGATTTACGGAGGCTTCCTTACACAGGCACGAGCAATTATTACCTCCTTTTCCAGCCCTTCTTCTCGCTCTAGAAAAGTAGGGAGAGGGGAAGTGGCTGAAAATTCCAAGCTTCTGATCATGACTTGGTCTTGCTGGTGCCCAGCCCCCATCAAGAGCCAGCCAGGAGCCCACCCAGAGTCACCTCCATAGGACAAAAGATGCTCCTGCTACTCTCATCACTCAGGAATCGACAAGGGTCGTAGAAGCCTGGTGTCAGGGTCTGGGGACAGAGACCAAATACATGTATCTTACTATAAATCACAGTATCACAGTATCCTCTGCTTCCCTTGCAATGGGGTGCTGTTGTGTGATCAAATTCAGGCTAGGGAGATCAGACAGAAGTTGTACACTGGTCCTCCCTGGTCTGCGGTTTCACTTACCCACGGTCAACTGCAGTTGGAAAATAAAGGGGAAATTCCAGAATAAACAAGTCGTGTCTTCCATTTCTTGACATTCTGAGTAGGGCAATGAACTCTCAGCCATCCCACCCAGCTGGGAATTGGCCCTTTGTGCAGTGGGTCCTGCCCATCAGTCTCTTAGTGGCCACCCGGGTTATCAGAGCCACCGTCAAGGCATCACTGTGCTTGTGTTCAAGTGACCCTTATTTCCTAGTGGCCCCAAAGTGCACGCGTAGTGATGCTGGCAATTCAGATATGCCAGAGAGAAGACATCAAATGCTTCTTTTAAGTGAAAAGATGAAAGTTTTCCACTTAGGAAGGAAATAAAAAAGTCATATACTGCAGTTGCTAAGATCTATGGTAAGAGCCAATCTTCCACCCATGAGCTTGTTAAGAGGGAAAAAGGAATCCTGGCTAGTTTTGCCATTGCACCTCCAACTGCAAAAGTTACGACCACCGTGCATGGTAAGTGCTTAGTGAAGATGGAAAAGGCATTACACCTGTACGCTAAGGTACTTTGAAAGAGAGAGAGAGACCACTTGCACATAACTTTTATTATTATTGTTGTAATTCTATTTCATTATTATTATTGTATCATTAGTTATTGTTGTTAATTTCTTACTGTGCCTAATTTATAAATTAAACTTTATCATTGGCATGCATATGTGGGGAAAAAACACAGTATATACAGGGTTTGGTACTATCCACAGTTTCAGGCATCCAATGAGGGTCTTGGAACTTATCCCCCCATATGATGGGGAACTACTATATATGTCCATTCCTAAAAGAGTGTAGGGGTGAGGTTGACCTCTTCTTGCCCATTTCCCTTTTCTACTGGAAGGCAGGTGAGAAGCACCCCTTCTTGTATTACGCAGATGGTAAAATAAAAGAAGGAAAGAACCTCTTACCATAAAACTGACACACCGATCTTGGACTGTTTATATTTGGCTTTTTTCGTAAGAAAAGCACAAACCAAACCAAAATCCATACCTTGTTCAAGTCCAGTTACTTTGGCTCTTTATTTTAGCATCTGAAACTGTACCCTAAGCAATACAAATCTCAACGGTGTTTTTCAAAGTTATTATATCAAACCATATAAAAATTTAAACGGGAAAATAAATATCAACAGAAATGTAGGAAGCGTTTTTTTTTGTTTTTGTTTTTTAAATAAGGGACGGAACTGCAGAACTATACAAAGCATCTGATCAAATAAATATGGCAGTGGTTTGGGGGACAGAAACATAGGTTGGTGAAAAAATGTAGTTGAGCTGGAGAGGCACTCAAGAATATATAAGAATGTAAAATAAACAAACGTGATGTTTAAAAATTCTGTGGGAAAATGGTTCATTGAGTCCATGTACTGTCACAACTGCTTACGTAACTGAATAAAAGTCAAATTGTGCCCCCACCTCAAATCATTCAGAAGTCTAAATTCCAGGTGGACCAAAAACAAAAATGTAAACATATAATAACCTTCTGGAAAAAAAAATCTAAGAGATCACATGTAAAATTGACAGTACTTTCTTAACCAAGGCAGGAAATCCAGAAGCTGTTAAGGAAAAATAGGTATGTTTACATAAAACTTAAAAACCTTTATGTAGGAAAAGATAGAATATGGGTAAACAGAAATTACATTTGAAATCTGATGGCAAAATCAAAATTTTACTATCCGAAAAACTCTTACAAATGGATAAGGAAAAGACCTAAATGCAACAGAAAAGTGGACAAAGGGTATACACAAACAATTCGCAGGAAAGCAATGCCAAATATTGATATTTAACGAAAGACATTCAAATTCAAGAGCAGTGAGAAATTGCAAGTTAAATGAACAGTGACTGCCCTGTGGCTTACAGCCATCACGCTGGGTTTAAGGAAGAGCCTTTTACTGGCAGACATGAAGAAAAGAACATATTCCCCGATTTGCTGGTGGAAATGTGAATATTTATAGCCTTTTGGGGAAAGCATATCTGTTAAAATGTAAAATAAATTGCAATCCCACCCATGGGAATATTTTCCACAGAAATAAAAGTATCAACACTTCATAAGGCTAGACATAAAAATGGCGTTGTTTGTAGATACATAAGGTGCTGTTTGTAGAGTCAAAAAATTGTAATCGGATTGTGTACAACTCCGAATAGAGAAATTGTTGAATCACTAATGAGACGCCCACTGTGTGGAGTTTTGGAAAGACATCGCAAAGAACGCACTGGAGCTGCTCCTGAGCAAGAAAAGAAGAGGCAAAGAAATCCGATCCCATTTTTGTAAAACAAAGCCAGAGGACTATGTGTGTGCATGATTATATTTTTTGAGCCTGGGGGAAAGCGGGGAAGAATTCACATCACGTCGGTAAGAAAACTAAATTTGGGGCTGGTCGCTGGGTCAGCAGTTTGACAAGGACAGGAGGAGGAGAGAGAGGAAAAATGAGCTTACAGAACAGCCAACACGTGTGGCGTTGTCCCATTAAAGGCAGGGTGCACGGGTGAGTGTGAATGAAATTAGAATTAAGATGTAACTATGGGGGGAAGGGTATCGCTCAAGTGGTAGAGCGCATGCTCAGCACGCAAGACATCCCTGGTTCGATCCCCGGTCTCTCCTCCAAGCAGAAATAAATGAATAAACCTAATTCCCCCCCCCCCCATAAAACAAACAATACAAGAAGTAACTATGACACAATATAGGATGCTTTTATAGTATAATCCATTATAATACTAAGTAAAAAATAAATGGTTATAGGATCAAGCATAGTTTATGGCCGTCTCTACATAAAATACACAGAGATGCAAAGATGGGCAGGCTTTGTGTTAAACTTGAAACTGCAGAGCCTGGCAGGTGGGATTTTAGATGATTTCCCATCTTATTTTCTTTACCTCATATGACTATCCTTTTTAATTAACAAAGTAAATAAAAGTAATGATTGGAAATCAGAGATTATCTGCTATGCTCTTCTTGAAATTTGCATAGATCCTCCGACGGCTTCACAATATAATGTGAACTAGACAAACATTAGGGAGGAGAAGGTAGTGAATGCCAGCATCCTCTGTTTTCTCATTCTATGGTCATTTTTTGACTTTTTACCTTATGTCACTGGGTGAAAAAAAGAATGGGATCTTAAGATGATATACAGATCCGCAAAATGAACTTTAAAAAAAATGCTTAAAATAAATGTGTACTCACTGAAATCCTCCTAAGAAACCAGAGAGAACCTCAGATGACTTCTGAAGAAGTCAGCAATTCTGTAACTTTTTTCACTCTCCTTTCTTCCACTCAGCTGGCCCTGTTCAAGGCTGACCGACTCTGACAAGGGGTCAGGGAAATCAGGTCTTGTGAGATGGTAACAGGGACCCGGCGACAGCGTCGGGGAATTGAAGACAGACCCTGGAGTGGGGGTGCTGGGCAAAGTCGATGACGTGACCATCGAGGCAGCAAAGTGGAAAGGGGGCCCAGGTAACCCGGCTCACCCGTGTCTGCAAGGTTTCCATCACTTGGGCTCCCCGGGGGTCATCGGGCCTTTGAAGCAGGTTATCAAAATATTTGTGACAAGTGCGCTTTGGCCTCCTGAGTGGAGACTTCCTGTCGTACAGGATTAGGATGGCTTTCCATGGAACTGGTCCCAGAGGACAGATGGAGGGTGACAGGGGTCCCCGCCTTCCTCCAACCTTGAGTTTTTAGGTTTCTCCAAGTTCAAAATGGCAGTGCTGTGAAAAGCCGAGGATGGTGGTGAGACAGGAAGGAAGGGGGCAGGGCACAGTCATTAAGAAAGGATACAGCAATCAGTACCAAGATGGTGGAGAATTGAACTCCTGACAGACCTTGAGACCCAAGATGGCGGGAGATTTGACCTCCACTAGACCTTGAGCTTCATTATACACTCATTGTAATGTATTAGCTGCTTAACGATACTCCCACAGGCACCATGCCCTGTTTAAGGCTGATCATAAAGGGTCAAAAAGTGGGCGGTGGCCCAATTCCTGGGAACCCCAGCCCCTTCCCCAAAGTAATTGGAATAACCCTCCTACTTGTTAGCATATGAAGTTACTGAGCCCATGAAAACTCACCACCCCGCACCTTGGGGCCCACTTCCCTTTTGAGTGAGACAGACTGAACTCCGTCTGTGGAGTGTACATCAACTTTTACTTTCAACTGAACACCCACCCCACACCTGGTGGCCTCGCTGGCCTTCTGAGATAGCCTACACTCAGTCTATGGTGTGTGCATCTCTCTGAATAAATCTTCTTTTACTCCACTGTGGCTCGCTCTTGAATTCTTCCGTGCGCAAAGCCAAGGACCCTCACTTGGTGGGGCGGATGCCAGGCACTTGCCCGAGACCTGGGACACAGCCATCCTCTCGTGTCTCAGTTTTCCGGTATCAGTGGGAGGAGACAGCAGGTTGGCTACATCCACGGGACCCCTGGTGGCCACTCAGGCTGCCTTGCTGGGCCACCCATGACCCCTGTACCTGGCACGATGCCCAGTGCGTGGTAGACACTAGAGCTGCTCCACTGAGAGTGTTTCGTGAGTTTCATACAGGTCTTGAGGAAGAACTAATGACAAAATTTGTATCACTAGGGACACTTAGAAAATTCTCTGTTGCCTCTCCCTCACTGAGAACACAGGGGTTCCACAAAATGGTCACAGGACCTCTTCTTGTGCCTTCCTTCCTAAGCTGCTGAAAGAAAGGCCTTGGACTGTCCCCAGCTCTCAGACTTGTAGGGAAGAGGGTCCCCAGTGAGCAGACGACCTGGGTATTTTTTTCTCACACTCATGTGCTCAATTGTTCTGGTCTCTACGTGTTTCTGGTCCTCAAGATGACGTACTTGGTGGGCCAAGTTCCTAGGCTGGGGACCCTTTCCTCAGAGGGAGGCAGTGTTCTACCTGGAAGCCTTCCTGGGAAGGGGACCCTTGAGACTCTCAGGTCCTGCATGTCTTCCCACGCATCACTTGGGGGAAGCTCTCACCTTGTAATTTGCAGGTGTGTGCTTTGTAATTGCTCCCCGGGGAAGCTCTAAATGACGAAGCATGCGTGTTGGCAGCATCCTTCACATCTCACCTGCTCCTCCAGGCCCCGGGTGAACACATTTCCCAGAAACTATCCAGTTCAAGAATCACAGACCTGGCTTGTTTTCTCAAGAAGGGGTCTCCACAGAGCAGTAAAATAAAATGATGCTTGATTTTCTTCTAAACTTTTTTTTTTTCCCCGTTGGTTTCAACAACCCCAGGCACTGACGGTTGCAGCCTACACTTTCGCCTCTCTTCCCTCCCACTACCTCTCCTGTCCCCAAGGCTATGAATGGACTCCTCAGATAATGTCCTCTGGACTCCCCTTGGCCGAGAGAAGGAAGGGCTGTTTTCAGTGTGCCTTTAACCGCAAGGATGGGGCATGAGAAAAAAGCTCCAGACTCATTTCACTCATAAATCAGAGTTAACAAAGATGCCCCTGCGTTAGTTTTACTCACGAAGGCCAAACTGTGTGATCGCCACGCACCCTTACGGTGGACGCCACACAAAATCCGACATCTCATTGCTCAAGAAGTTCAACTCTAAATCCCATTTCCATTTGGGCCTGAGTTTCCATTTTCTCATTTATTAAAAGTCATATGAACTATTTTAAAAAATTAACCAGCTCTCTTAGAGTTTAACACAAGTTTTCCTGTCCTGCCTTTCATCCCTGTGTGGTCTCTCCTAGGGGACCTAAAGCACATCTGTGCTGCTTTGTGAAAAGCCAGGTGTTGTGTGCTGTAGTTCTGTGTGGTCCTTAAAGGGCTGAGAAACAGCAGAGCATATGCACACTGCAGGCATGTGAAAAGATGCTCAACACAGCTAATTATCAGAGAAATGCAAATCAAAACTGCAAGGACGTATCACCTCACACCAGTCAGAATGGCCGTCATTCAAAAGTCCACAAACGATAAATGCTGGAGAGGGTGTGGAGAAAAGGGGACCCTCCTACACTGCTGCTGGGAATGTAAGTTGGTGCAGCCATGATGGAGGACAGTATGGAGATTCCTTAAAAAACTGAAAATAGGCTTACCATATGATCCAGCATTCCCACTCCTGGGCATATATATGGAGAAAACTCAAACTCAAAAAGACACATGCACCCCAGTCTTCATAGAAGCAGTATCTACAACAGCCAAGACATGGAAGCAACCTAAATGTCCATCCACAGATGACTGGATAAAGAAGTTCCAGTATACACACACACACACACACACACACACACACACACACACACACACACACACACACGCATATGTATGTGTGCATATATATGTATGTGTGTGTGTGTGTATGTGTGTGTGTATATATATATATATATTCCCAGTGGAAATTGTGCGTGTGTGTGTATATGTAGTGGAATACTACTCAGCCATAAAGAAGAATGAAATAATGCCATTTGCAGCAACATGGATGGACCTAGGGGTGATCATATTAAGTGAAGTAAGCCATAGAAAGACAAATATCTTATGATACAACTAATACATGGAATCTTAAAAACATGACACAAATGGACTTCTTTCAAAACAGAAACAGACAGACAGAGAAAACAAATTTATGATTACCAAAGGGGTAAGGGCGGGAGGGATAAATTAGGAGTTTGGGATTAGCAGATACAAACTTCTATATATAAAATAGATAAACAAAAGCCTTCTGTACAGCACAGGGAACTGTATTCAATTTCCTGTAATGAGCTATAATGGAAAAGAATATATATATATAAATGTACAACCAAATCACTGTATACCAGAAACTAACACAACATTGTAAATCAACTATACTTCAGTTAAAAAAAAAATACTCACACTATTTGTAAACAGCGTGAGCCTTTCCCGGATGCTCCTTCTTTGTGAAACACACACAGGGAAGGCGGTGAACAGGCTTATATTGAATGTCAGTCAGAATGTCAATCAGAGACTTCGAAATAGTTTGACCACCAAATGCCATTCTTATTTCATTGGCACGGTCTGTGAAAGGCTTTCAGAACTAATCTTAGAAAGGGATCACTTTCCTCTCTTTGGCAGAAGGTCACAAGTTCCTGGCATCCCTTGGTGGAAGGAAATGCAATCCTGTTCCTCTTCTGACAAAGTAGGCTTGGGGTCCTTACTGCCTCTCTCCTGCAGCATCTCAGTAAAAGCCCTCTTTCTTCTGCATTGCACCCTCCTTCACTTGGACTAAACTTTGTATCTTGGTTCATCCCTGGATGCTTGAGACTGTCCTTCGGGCCACCAAGCCCCGCACGTGATCACCGCAGGAAACCACTGACATCCCTTTAGCCTTACTTTGGATTTTGCCAGCAGTTTTGCCTAAGTCCCTGCAGCCTCTGTGCCATGGGGTCCTGGCAAGCCCATCACTCAGGGCAAATTCTCAGATGGAGAGAGGTCCTATTAGGAGCAAGAGAACGTCACACAAGTTAAAGCCTGAATCCCTGCTGAGTGGGTGTCCTTCTAATACACAGCCGATGCCCAGCCCCTCTGTAAGCACCTCAGTGCCTGGGAGCACACCTACTCTTCACCCTCTTCCTTCTTGCTCCTGGGGACCTTGAGGTTTTCAGTAAAGGAAAAGATGCTAAGCTTGCATCTTCCCTGCTATCTTCACCTGCTGATGAGTGATGATCACCTTCTGATGATCACTGGGCCCCTGGAACAGCTCCAAAAGAACAGCCCTCCCTGCAATCTAGTCCATGTCCCAGGTACCCTGGAAGCTCATGCACGGAAGATGCTGGTCACCCTAAGACTGCTTCGTTTATCTTCCAGTGTTTGTCAAAGCACATCTCACATGACTTCCCAGATCCAAAAGTCCTGGTCAGGAGCCCACCCACCCCCAAATGGATCCGTGAATAGCAGGGACGCTTCAAACTCCTTAAACCTGGACGTGAATTGTTCCCTGTGTGTTTTTTCTTTCCCAGAGGCGAGAGTCCACAGTGTCCATCATGAATTCAAAGAGTTCTGCAGCGCTGAAAAGATTCAAAACAGATGTTGACGTGGGCTACTTTTCTCATCCTGACATTTTATGAGACTCTGCTCCTGCTTGCAGCTTTCCCACCAAACCCAGACCTAAAAGAAATACTTACCCGAGACTGTGACAGTGTCACAGCGGAATTTCTGGGCTACATCAGTGCATGCTCAGGAAAGCAGCAGCAGCTCTGGGAAAACACAGCACCTCCCCACCCCTACCCCCACCACCACCTTGACGTGACCACGATTTCCAGCAACTTTTGAGGCTGACTGGATGGTACCACAGATCACTTTCTACTTTTCACAATAACTGCCTTGATAAGAGTCCTCCTTAAGAAAGACCAAAAAGCTGTTTGGTTCCTGGAGACTATCCAAAGACCTTACTAAATTCTGCCCCAATCCTGATCTTCCTCTGGTCCAGCCTTGTCTTGAAAGATCAGGACCATAAAGGAAAAGGATAACTGTTGGCCTCTTCTCCAATTTTCAGAAGGGTTAGTTTCCTAGCCTTGGTCAGCAGTGACCAATGGTGGTTTTTCTCTTCAGTATCATTTTGAGCTCATGACTAACATATTTGATGCTCTTAAATTCTTTAATATTCTTATTCTTTTTGGAAATCAAACGGTCCCATCTTTGGTGAGTGGAAGTCTCTTTAGGTTGGATTTTAGACCATTCAGACACAACCCCAGTGGTCTTAGAGTCTCTTATTTTCAGGTGTGATAAGACGTTCCAGGCATCTTGGCTATTTCCTGGACCAGATCTGAAGCAGCCACATCTCCCAAGAGCCTTGTAACAGGAAAATCTTAGAGCTCACAATCTGTTCATTGCTCCTGGGTGCATCTCTTTGGCTCTTTCAATAAACAGAGCTAGAAAATAAACATTTTGAAAAGAATAAAAAAAAAATACCCCTTGAGCATAATGACACAGCCAAGCGAAACAGAAGTTAGAGAATTTTTACTTCTTGGTTTTATATTTGTAACTCTGGTCACTTATGATGAAAATCTTGGTCCTAGTGACATTAGCTTAATTACTTACTTGTTTTGTCTTATGTGTATTAGTTTCAGAAAAACAGTGCCAATGTTATTAGTAACAACAGAAGTACTCAATACAGTTAACGATTTCTTTGGGGTTTCTCTTCACCGGTAGTATGCATCTCACTAGGAATAATCAGTCAAATTACTCTATTTTAAAAATCACTTGGAATAATTTACCTTCATGTGGCTAAGTAGCTACTTATTTTTAACATTCCAAAAAGAATTTTTGTTTGTTTGTTTACACAGTCCTATGTTGAAGTTCCTACAAAAGTTTTTTAATGAGCATTATAGTAGTAACGTTCCAAGAGTGTAGAGATGGAACAAAAACTAACATCCTTTTGTGTTTATAATGAAACAAGTGCACTGAGGTGGAGTGGTTGGTTGCATTATATGGTGGAGATGGAGCCGGATAACAGGGTGACGCCCTTGTGCTTGAATTCACATCCTTGCTCTTGTCAGCCTTCCAGCAGTGACCACCGCACACCCAATGACCACAACTGCAGGAGGCCATCAAAGCACTAATAGTGATTTTTCTAATGACACTCCCTGAAGGACTGAAAAATGGGTAATCATTTTCCACTGGACTCCCTTCTAAATGGTCAACAAACCTTTATCTTCCACCAGCCCACAGAATAAATTCAGTCCATTGCTCAAACTTTATTTCACCTACAACCTTATATGGTTCACACTGCCTTTATTTCATGACAGTGTTTGGTCCTCAGATTTCATGATTTTGTCGGTAGGATGCATTTGCTCCATATGCTTTGGGAACCATAAATGAGGTGTGCTGTCCTTCCAGCTAGATGGGGAGCATGCCACCCCAACAATGGTGCCTCTGTCTCTCTGTTCTCTAAGAGATGGCAACTGTGATTCATTGTTTTATAGAAGAAGCTCCAGGGTATCATTTATGTAGCTTTTACACTCAAATGTTTTCTCAAGAGACAAACAAATGCAGCAAAGCATCTCCAGTATCTGGAGAGCTCTGGGCCCTCAGAGCTGCAGCAGGACTCAGTTAAATGATTGAAGTCCTTGAAACCATGTGGCTGAGAAGGCTTATCTTAGCTCTATGGCTAACTTACCTTTTTTTTTAAATTGAAGTATGGTTGGTTTACAATGTTGTGTTAGTTTCTGATGTACAGCATAGTGATTCAGTTAAGTGTATATATATATATATTTTCTCATTATAGGTTATTGCAACATACTGAACATAGTTCCCTGTGCTATACAGTAGGACCTTGTTATTTATCTACTTTATATATAGTAGTTAGTATCTACAAATCCCAAACTCCTAATTTATTCCTTTCCACACCTGATTGCTTACATTCTATTTCTATACTAATTTAAGACACCAGAAAGCAAAGACCATGCTTCCTAAGTCGTTTGCAGAATGTTATTTTTGATGAATGATTTAACATAATGCTCTCTTTTTTACTAGCAGTGAAAACAAGGTTCAAGGTTAAAGATATTGCCCGCCATCCTTTCTGCAAGGGCGAATTTGATAAAGTTTGTATTCCAAGAAAGGTTCTGTCCCTGCAAATGAAATCCATTCCTATGCATGCTTTTATTATAAATTATAAAATATTACCTATAAATGTAAGTATATATACTGTAAGGCCATATTACATATAAATATGCATATATATATATATATATTTTGTTTTATATGAAAGAAAGTTTTATCTCAAATTCATTACCAAGTACTGCTTCCTTTAAAGAATGATGGGGGACTTTTATTTTAAATATCTTAAGTTGTTTTAATCCATAAGGGTTTCAAATCCTTTGGAAGCAGCCACAGCACAAATAATGATTTAATTTTTACTGCAGGACGTGAGGTCCAGGGGAGTCATATCAAGATCATGATGTTAAATACACTCACACAACTTACTCCTTTCATTCTTGGTTTTGGTAGATTTCACTTGAGTGCAATGTCTCTCTCTCCCTCTCTTTAAAATTTTTCAGGTTTTCATCCCTAAATCTCCTCTCTATTTCTTCATAGTAATGTCTAATTCCGTTCTTTCAATTCCTTCTCATAATAATGATGAAAGCTAGAACAAGGGATTTTTTAAAATCTTTTTTTTTTTTTTTTTGTCTAAAATCCAAGTGTCCAAATTGTCCAAAATCCAATCTATGACAGTGTTTTTGCCTCAAGGTCATTGGGCCAATACTTTTAATCATGAAACCCTAGTGGATTTTCATATCTTATCCCTGTGCTTAGAATTTTTTCAATCTAAACAATCTGAACACGCCTACATTATGGTGAAGTAGTGCAGTATTTGACATCCTGTATTTCCAGACTTGGCCAGAGAGCAGACCGTTTGCCACTCACACCAGCCTACGGTGAGAGCCCTTTACAGTGCCAGGTTTTGTCTTTTTACTCAAATCTATTCCCCACTCTGCCCCTGAAAACTACATTCTTGCAGCTCCCATGTCAACAGGCTTCTAACTTAGGTTCAGAGGAAGAGGGGCAGAGGCAGGACACAGGCAGACGGGAGGAAGGGGGAAGTCAGGGCATGTCCACTCATCTTCCCCTGACCCTCAGCTGCCAGCAGCTCCAAGAATCACTGCTTCTTCTTTGAGATAGCAGATCCCACTGGATGAGCCCTCCTTCTGTGGTCCCAGCCTCTGCCAGGGCCGCCTCGTTCGTCCATCCACCTCCACCAGGTGGCTCTGAATTTGAGTTCTGAGTACACCCTTTGTATTAGTTTCTTAATGTCTTGCTAAGAAAGTACTATAAACTGGGTGGCTTAAGACAGCAGGAATGTATTCTTTCACAGTTCTGAAGGTCAGACATCCGAGATCAAGGAGTTGGCCATCAGGACCTTGGTCCCTTGGAGACTCTGGGAAGCATCCTTCCTTATCTTTTCCTAGCATCTGGTGCTAGCCATAATCCTTGGCCAAAGAACTGTTTGCGGCTGGAGCATTCCGATTTTTGTCACTGTCATCACATGTCCTCTCCTTTCTGTATGTGTCTCTGCATCTCTTCTCATAAGAACTCTGGACCCCTCCTCCGATAGGACCTCATCTTACTAATCCCATCTGCAATAACCCTATTTGCAGATAAGATCCCGTTCTGAGGTGCTGCGGGTTAGGGCTTCAACATGTCAACACAACTGCATCCCTAACACTCGTCTTCCTTTGTGGTGGTAGCCAACTGCTGTTGTTATTTTTCTTCTTTCACTGCCCCCTGTTGGCCATTTCGGCTCTTCCAGCACCTTCTTAACTAGTTCCCTGTATTAAATTCTTTCCATTGAGCTCCCTGCATTGGGCATTGTTTTCCTGACTAGACCTTGATGGATACACTGACGGAAGAGCCGTGCCTCTTTGTTTGTTTTAATACGCCTATTCTTCTCTTGTAGATATTGACTTAAAGAGGAAAGGAAGGTGGTGTAAAGACTTTCCAGTTGAAGAATCAGAACAGGTGTTCTCCAAACCTTTCCCCCAGCCCAAGCAAGAGCTGCCAGAGGACATCCACTCACTTCAGAAAAATCCTTGGGCAGACCGATAGGAGGTAATAATCACTGTTAACTTTTCCTTTAAAATTCTCAGTGGGGAGGACATCCACCTCAAATCATAAAAAGGTGTTTAATAGATCAATAGATCAATCCCTTGGCCTCATCAGATGAGGACCAAACCAAAAGAGCAATTTCCAAGTGTCTTGACCTCTGTGACATCCCCCCCCCATACCATTGCTTTTCTTTTTTTTCTTTCTTTTTCCATTACTTTTCAATAGATTGCTTTTATTTTCATTCAGTGCAAAGCTTTGTAGTCTTACAGTGAAGTTCATGCCTGTGAAAGGCAGAGACCCACAGCAGCTGAAACCCTCTCACGTGGCCACTGAAAGGCTGTGGCCTGGAAGCACTGACATCAGCCTCTTCCGGCAGGATCAGCTGTTCCCTCTGGGGGCCATGCCACTGCTTTGACTCCCAGCAGACCTCGATGAAGCAACACCTGGGAAGGTAGCTTGTTCCAGGGACGATGTCTGTTGTAAAATGAGTTTTAGGGTGCGTGAGGAGTGGGTGGTGGTCACCAACGGACTATGCAAATCTTCCTGATATAATGGAGGTGGAAACATTCTCTGACTGGATTCACATGATGCTAAAGTCATGGCGTGAAAAAGGGCTCTAGTTTTATTATTACTCATGGTGTGCTGACATCAAGAGATAGGACAGAATGTGCAATTTGATTCATTCATTCATTCATTAAATTGGTTATTCATTCATTCCGCCATGGTACCCAATGCATGTTATATGTCAGGTCTGCTTCTAAATTATATATATATATAAAACAGAAGACAAGGAAGTCAGAATTGTTGTTGCTCTTCTAGAGCTTAAAATCTAGTAAGAGAAAGACAGTAATATGTAACAAAGAAAATCATAGTGAGTGACAGCTTTAATACAATTAAAACTGAGCAATGCGATAGAGAGTGCTTAGATTATTGACAGAAATTATCCTTGATTTCTCTCTTTCTCCTCAAGCAGGGCAAGCCTCTTCAAAGGGATGCTATTTGAGCTGAATCTGATGACAAGAGACAGCCAGCTTGGCAAAAACCTAAGGAAAGAACACTTCAGGCAGAGAAAAACTTAAGTGCAAATTCCACAAAGCAAAACTAAACTCAAAGAGTCTGAGGAACATCAGAGACCTGGATACCTGAGTGTGCTGAGCAGAGGAACACAAAATGAGATGGAATCAAAGAGGTGAGCAGACCAGGTCAAGTAGGAAATTCTGGAATTTCAACTTTATTCGGCCGTCAGTGTGAACTTTTTGGAGGGTTTTACAGAAAGAAAGAGAAATTATATAATCTCTTATTGTATAGAATAGAATTCAGGGAGGAAAGAATGAAACCAAGGAGACAAAAGAACAGTCCAAGTGAGAGACCGTCCCTGGGCCTGGCATGGTGACCATGGGAATGGAGAAATGTAGGAACAAAGCAAAGGGCACTCTGGAGGTAGAGTTCACAAGACTTAGCAATAACCTGTGTGATGGGTGTGATGGACAGACATTAGGATGGCTCCCAGGTGTTCATGCCCTGATACATTCACGCCCTCCCACTGGGTGTGGGCAGGGCCTGTGACTTGCTTCTAGCCAACAGAATGTGGCAACAGTGATGGAATGTCCCTTCAAGGATTACGTTACTGATTCCAGTCTTGGTAGCAGACCCTCTTTTGGCTCTCATCTTGGCTGGTTTTGAGGAGGTGAGCTGCTCCATGGAGAGCCCCATGTGGCCAGGAATAGCATCGGTCGACAGCCAGCAAGGAGCTGAGGCCCTCAGTTGAATAGCCCACAGGGAACTGAATTCTGCCAATAACCTGCAGGATAGAATCCTTCCCCAGTCAAGCCTCAGATGAGACCTTGGCTGGGCTGACACCTTGACCTGTGAGACCCCAGCCTGTGAGAGACCCTGAAACAGGGAAAGCTATGCCTGTGTTTCTGACCCACAAGAACCCTGAGATAACAAGTGTGTTTAGGGCCACCCAGTTTGTCATAATATTGTTGTACAGTGATAGATAACCAACACACTGGTTGAGGGAAAGCAGGGAGTCAAGTAAGACTTCTGGGCTTGAACAATCGGATGGAAGGTAGAGTGGTTCACTTAAGAGGGGAAGCTGGGGGAAGAACAGATTCAAGGAGAAATTGAGAATGGGGATTTCAAGGAAGTGGTTGGATGTGTGAGCATGGAGCCTCATGGAGGGCGAAAGCCATCAACCTATAACGGTGCTTAATCTCCCTACGTGTGAAGTCAACAGGCTAATTACCAGATCTCCCTTTGCCAGTAGCCCTGTGCAGGCCCGCACTGGACGGCAGCCAGTGCAGCTGTCTCCAGGATCACCGCGCCCTGCCCCGCCCCCACGGCCAGCTCGCGCTACACCTGCGCCCACTTGCCGTCTCCCCGTCACCTGGAACCGAGGTCCTTCCCCCGTCTAAGCTGAGTCCGTGTGCACCTGCCTGCTGCCACGCTGATGATAAATTATTCTTGTACAGACTTTATTCAAGGTAGCTAATCTGTAAAAAGGAATAAAAACACCGTTAGGAGTGCCTTCACAATTTTTTGTTAGTGTTACGCTTTATGCTGGATGTTTAATGTTCCAGTCACTCATTCACATTTCATAAGTAGAGATTTATACTAATTTGTGGAAAATGAGTTTTTTCTCTGCAAGTGGTTATATCTGCAAGAGGCAAGCTATTTTTTTATTTGTAAGAGAGTCTATGTTTATATGTATATCTTTATATCAACATATATATTTTATATAGTTACATAAATATATTTAATATCCATATAATAGCTTATATACAATATTTTGTGCATAATATATGATATATAATTATTTTTGCATATATAACTATAATACATACGGAGATCAATCTTTTTATTTAATGACAAGGCTCTTAGCAGAGGAATATCCCAACCTGTCAGTCAGACGTCTAGGAGACACTTATCTACTTGGACACAAATCCTGGGTCCAGGAGTAATTTCTGCATGTCTGAAATGGCTTACAAAAAGCCACTTCACCAAGAAACATTCTCTTTCCTTTCGCCCTCAGTCTTCACATCCATTATCTACAGCATATGCTTTTGTAAGAGACTCAGCTTTGTGGTTTCCCATCCTGCAGAAAATTAGGATGGAAAGTTCAAAGCGAACAAAGAGCTGTGGTAACAGCTGTAAACTAAGAGCGGAAAACTGCTTGATGCAGCCAAAGGAACCGGGGAAGTAACAACCCAGGCTACTGCTACCACCCAGAAAGTAGGACTCATGGCCGTGATAATCCTGTATAAACACGCGGCTCGTGACGCGGAGTGTCCCCCATCCACCAAAGCAGAGAAAGGACTGTGCGTTAGGCTGCTACCTACAACAACATGATTAAATTGTTGAAGCTTTTATTTTTGGAGAGTAAGGCTTAGTTAGTTATAAAATTTGCTGATGGGAAATAACTTATTTCCTAAAAGTGGAGAATAAGAGATTACTCCATATGATGGTTTTTATCTGCCGTGGTAAGTGGAGCGGGCGAAGAGGGTGGGCTAAGCACACATGTCTACCGCCCTACACCTCCCCCACCCCCCAAATCCTTTTAAGTGACAGGAAAAAGAAGTCTTTTAAAGATTAAATTCGTGACAGCGCTGGGAGAATAGAAGATGACATGAAGGGGTCCTGAAATTGTGAGGAATTCCTAAAAGATAGGAAGCAGATGGATTAAATTGTCAAGAACTGAGGAAACCTCAGCCCAACATATGTACAGAAATGAAACTACTAGGCAGGTAAGAGCAGATGCAGAGAAAATGCAAGCTCAGTGTTGATAATTAAAGAGCAGAAGGACCTTCGGCGAGCAGCAGGGTAATTAAAGAACTACACACAGAACGGTGAGTTACAGCAACTCCCTCCTCTGCAGAGGAGCCGCGCAGGGCAGCTTCCTGCGGGGCAGTGATTAATGTAGTATAAACAGACAAGCAAGAACGTCGGGCGTTTTGGGGGGAACCTCTCAAATACAAAAGGAAGGAAGAGACAGAACGCTGGCCACAGAGAAAACTCGTGGAAGAGACATGAACTTCCAAGCATTAAAATTAATATCATCAGAGAGATTTGAGACGATGTCACCCCATCAAACAAGAATACGCTGCTAGGAAAAAAAAGCAAAGAACAAATAAGAGTGCTTGGGATTCTTAACTGACAAAAACAAAACATTTAATGGAAGAATGAACACAATAGTGGACAAACTAATGAACAGAGGTTGGCAAACTTTTTCTGTAAGAGGTCAAATTGAGAAAAGAGTTAAAACTTAAGAGTTAAAAAGAGTAAAATTATATATATATATATATAGTATATATATAATGTATATATAAAATTTTATATATAAAAAAGAATGAAATAATGCCATTTGCAGCAACATCGATGGACCTGGAGGTGATCATACTAAGCAAAGTCAGTAAGAGAAAGAGAAATATCATATGATATCACTTACATGTGGAATCTAAAAAAAAAAAGATACAAATTTTATTTACAAACCAAAAATAGACTCAAGGACATAGAAAACAAACTGTGGTTACCAGTGGGGAGAGTGGGTGGGGAGGGTTAGATTAGCAATTTGGGATTAACAGACACACACTACTATGCATAAAATAGATAAACAACAAGGACCTACTGTACAGCACAGGGAACTATATTCAATATCTCATAATAATCTATAACGGAAAAGAATCTGAAAAGAATACATATTTATATACATATATGTGTGTGTCTGTGTGTGTGTGTGTCACTGAATCACTTTGCTGCACACCTGAAATATTGTAAATCAACTATACTTCAACTATAACACAAAAATTTACAAAAGAGTTCCAACATGTTTAACCAGAATTCTGGAAACAGAGAAGATCGAATGGAGGAAAATATAAAGAAAAATAAATGAAAATTTATTGTAGCTGAAGAAAGAAACAGATTTTTACATAGGAAGGGCCACCAGGACCATTTGGAGAAATATAAGTTGACAAGCTATATCTTTCTGTCTCTTTAAGAAGCCTCAGAGCTATAGAAAAAAAAAAGGAGATTTCTAAAAGCTTCCAGAGGGAAAACAGATTATCTACACAGAGTTATAATCATATTGTCATCCAAATTCTCATCAGCAAAACTGAATGTTCAAAGAAGTCCTGAAATGTTCCGAGGAGAAATTATTTTAAAGCAAGAATTGGTACCCAGTCAGACAGAGAGCATTCACATGGGAGAGTAATGAAAGCAAAGTACCTGCAGACGTGCAAATGCTCAGGAAAAAACCTTCTCTCAAGTTAAGGTTTGTTCATGGATGTTTTACAAGCAAAGGGAAAACTCAACTCAAGGAAGAACCTACATAAAATACAGGCTAAACAGTAGTAACCAACAAACTCAATAAAATTTATAGATAAATTGAAATATATAGTAATTAATATAGTTTAAAAATCTAAAAAGGGGGGTGGGTGTAGCTCAGTGGTAGAGCACATGCTTAGCATGCACGAGGCCCTGGGTTCAATCCCCAATCCCTCCATCAAAAAAAAAACAAAAACAAAAATCTAAAAAGAAATTCTTAAGTGGTATGACATAGAAAGTAGTGACAGAGAAGGGGGAAATAACAGTGTGCTAAGGTTTTTGCCCTTTTGGTGAAGAAGGAGAGAGAAATGAATTTAAAAGTTTGTAGAGTCATAGTGTTTAACTGGACGTGCTAAAAATGTAAAAATGACCACCAACACAACAGAAAATAGGATAACTTCGAAACCTATTAGAGAAAAAAAAAAGGGACCAAAAATATTTAGCCTTCTAATAAAAGGAGGAAAAAGGAAATAAAATAAATAAGAAATCATGGAACATAGACTAATATAAGATGATATATTAAAATTATAACCAATATAAATAGATTAAACGTTAAATGTTTTCAAATTGTCTATGTGTGTAAAAGCATTGCAAATTTCTGAAAAGATAGAGTAGATTATTCTGTAAGTTACCTTTGGAGATCAGCAGGCAGAGGAATGAAAGGTAGGGGTTAAAACCTGACATGTGTGGGGAGGGTAGATCTCAGTGGTAGAGCGCATGCTTAGGAAGCATGAGGTCCTGCGTCCAATTCTCAGTACCTTCATTTAAAATGAAAGAAAAGGAGTGGGGGGAGGGGGGAGAGAGGAAGTGGGGGGAGAGGGAGGGAGAGAGAGAGACAGGGAAGGAGAAAGGAAGAAAGGAAGGAAGGAAGGAAGGAAGGAAGGAAGGAAGGAGGGAGGGAAGGAGGGAAGGAAGGAAGGAAGGAAGGAAGGAAGGAAGGAAGGAAGAAAGAAAGAAAAAGAAAGAAAGAAAAGAAAGGAAGAAAGAAAGAAAAAGATTAAAAGAAAAAGGTGACAGGACAGCTTCTTTTGTTTAGCTTTACACATAGGGACCATAATACATTCCCTTATCCTAGACAAATGCAAAGTCTTTTCTGTTTCATTTCTTGTTAATTACCACTTTTACCCATAAGTTGTAGTATGGTAACTGTTTGAACTGTGTTTTAAACATAATTTTTTAAATTATCCATTTCTGTTATCGCAAAATTACGTTAATTGCAAACATATTAAATAAAAATAGTTTTAGAAAGGAAAAAGAAACCCTCTATGTAATTTCACCAACCCAGAAATAACCAAAATAGAAAATTCTTCAAGTGGCATTTAAAACCCCAGTTATGTTACGACCTGAAAAAGTCGCCACACTAGTACCTAAATCTGCTCTCTCTAGCCTGGATCACACCTAGGCGATGTGGGAGTCATTTTGGCTGGAGTGAGGAAGGTTTGATGCCTGAGGCAGACTGATAGTGGTTCTCAAAGATACGTCCACATCCTGGAATGCATACATGTTGTCGTATTTGGGAAAAGGGTCTGTGTGGATGTGATTAAGTTAAGGATCTTGAGACAAGGGAGATCATGGAAAGTATCCTTATGAGAGAATGGAGCTTAGACACAGAAAGATTATCCATATAAGAGGGAGACTGGACACCAAGAGATGCACAGAAGAGGCCGTGGTGGGAGGGTGGAGGCAGAGGGTGGAGTGAGGAAGGACACTAGGGAAACCAAGGAATGGGTGACCACCAGAAGCTGGAAGAGGCAAGAAAAATCTCCTCTAGGGCCTCAAGAGGGAGCGTAGCCCTGCCGGCACCCTGACCTCAGACTTCTGGCCTCCAGAACTACAAAAGAATCAATTTCTTTTTTAAGCCACCAAGTTTAGGGTAATTCGTCATAGCAGTGAAAGGTAACTAACACAGTGTCCCTTTACCCCTACCGTAGATAAATCCACACCACATAAACCCACAGAGCTCCCGTATCTGTGGCTGTGGCAGTTGGTCCAAGAGTATGGATTATGGGTGAGAGAAATTTCAAAAACTAATCTGAAAACAAACATTGGATGATGATTTAATTTTTATTCCCAAAATAACATGTAAGTGAAGAAAACCCTGTCATCTACTATCATTATCAGTTCATTAAAAAGGACATTGTGACACAAAAGATACTTATAAAAGGACAGTTCTTTAACTTGAATACATTTAAATTGATTAAAAACTCACAGTAATATCCTTATTCTCATTTTGCAATGGTGCTGATGGAAACTTCATTACAAGTGAGACCTTCTTGTTAGATGGGAATTTGGGACCCACAGGGTCTACTTTAGCTTAAGCCACAATTTACAAGTTGATTTCATTTTTTCCCCATTCCATTCACCATGCCAGCCAGTTCCTGAAGGAATTTCATGCAAATTCAAGAACATTTCTCCTTCCTTTTCCCTCCATGAATCAGATGTAGAACAAGGACACTGGAGTCAAGGACGTGTCACTATATATGTTTGTTAGAAGGAAATCAATGATTATCGAAAAGAGTAACTTTTTAATGTTTTCAACATGAAACAAATGATTTCCATTAATTTTTAAAAGTGTAGCATTCATAAATTTTAAAGACATTAATGAAAAAGAGAGAAAAAACAAACACATGGCAGCAAGCATTTAATATCTAAATGGGAAAAAAAATCTAAACGGATGCCATTCACATCAGAAACCTATAAAATTCCTAAGCAGCCTTAAGAAAAGTGCAAAATCCCCAAAGTAATAAAATACCTAGGAATAAATTTAACCAAGGAGGTGAAAGACTTATACACAGAAAACTATAAACCATTGATGAAGAAATTAAAGAAGACTTAAAAAAATGGAAAGATGTCCCATGCTCCTGGATTGGAAGAATCAATATTTTTAAAACGGTCACACTGCCCAAGGCAATCTACAGATTTCATGCAATCCCTATCAAACTACCCAGGACATATTTCACAGAACTAGAACAAATCATAATAAAATTTATATGGAACCACAAAAGACCTAGAATTGCCAAAGCATTACTGAAGAAAAAGAAAGAGGCTGGAGGAATAACTCTCCCAGACTTCAGACAATACTATAGAGCTACAGTCATCAAGACAGCATGGTATTGGTACAAAAACAAACATATGGACCAATGGAACAGAACAGAGAGCCCAGACATGAACCCACAAACTTTTGGTCAACTAATCTTCGACAAAGGAGGCAAGAATATACAATGGAATAAAGACAGTCTCTTCAGCAAGTGGTGTTGGGAAAACTGGACAGCAGCATGTAAATCAATGAAGCTAGAACACTCCCTTACACCATACACAAAAATAAACTCAAAATGGATCTAAGACTTAAACATAAGACAAGATACAATAAACCTCCTAGAAGAAAACATAGGCAAACATTATATCACATACATCTCAAAAATGTTCTCCTAGGGCAGCCTACCCAAGCAATAGAAATAAAAGCTAGAATAAACAGATGGGATCTAATTAAACTTACAAGCTTCTGCACAGCAAAGGAAACCATAAGTAAAACAAAAAGACAACCTACGGAATGGGAGAAAATTTTGCAAAAGATGAAACCAACAAAGGCTTGATCTCCAGAATATATAAGCAGCTCATATGACTTAATAAGAAAAAAACAAACAACCCAATCCAAAAATGGGCAGAAGAACCTAAACAAGCAATTTTTTAAGGAAGAAATATAAATGATCAATAGGCATATGAAAAAATGCTCAATATCACTAATTATCAGAGCAATGCAAATCGAAACTACAATGAGGTATCACCTCACACCAGTCAGAATGGGCATCATTCAAAAGTCCACAAATGACAAATGCCGGAGAGGCTGTGGAGAAAAGGGAACCCTCCTACACTGCTGGTGGGAATGCAGGTTGGTGCAGCCACTGTGGAAAACAGTATGGAGATTCCTCAAAAGACTAGGAATAGACTTACTGTATGACCCAGGAATCCTGCTCCTGGGCATATATCCAGAAGGAACCCTACTTCAGGATGACACCTGCACCCCAATGTTCGTAGCACTATTTACAATAGCCAAGACATGGAAACAGCCTAAATGTCCATCGACAGATGACTGGATAAAGAAGGTGTGGTATATTTATAGAATGGAAAACTATTCAGCCATAAAACATGACAACATAACGCCATTTGCAGCAACATGGATGTCCCCGGAGAATGTCATTCTAAGTGAAGTAAACAGAAAGAAAAAGAAAAATACCATATGAGATTGCTCATATGTGGAATCAAAAAAAAAATAAAAAATAAAAAGAACATAAATACAAAACAGAAACAGACTCAGACACAGAATACAAATTTGTGGTTGCCAAGGGGGAGTGGGGTGGGAAGGCACAGACTGGGAGTTCAAAATTTGTAGATACTGACAGGCATATGCAGAATAGATAAATAAGATTATACTGTATAGAACTGGGAAATATATACAAGATCTTGTGGTAGCTCACAGTGAAAAAGAATGTGACAATGAATATATGTATGTTCATGTATAACTGAAAAACTGTGCTCCACACTGGAAATTGACACAACATTGTAAGCTGACTATAACTCAATAAAAAAAAGATAAAAAGAAAAGTGCAGAATCTACGTGAAAAAACTACAGCCCTGAGGCACGTAATGTACAAACCAGTCAGGCTCATTGTCTCCTGTATCACCCATCCCAGAATCGAACAGCTCTGCTCTTTAGGCTCCCAGGTCTGGAGCCAAGCTCTCATTTTGCTGGGAGAGATGAAATTAAAAAGTTAAATTACTAACTCCCTGAATAACTCCAGGCTAGAAGTCTATTCTCCTAAAGCTGGTGGGTAGATTCAAGACTCACCCTCAACCTTAAGACTAACTGACAACTTTTTCCCTCTGTTCCTCTTCTACAAACTTTAGTACCTCTTCCTGTTTTGCTGGCAAACTGACAAGATATTTCTAGGGAAAAAAAAATTTTATGAAGTATTTGCTAAACTGCTCTAGTGAAAGTGGAGTCTTTAACCACCGTCTCCTAAGGTGAGTTCATTCTCAGTGCAAACAGCCTCTTTTTACCCCGCATGCTCCTACAAAAATTCATAGCTGATCCTGAAAGCACAAGTTAGAACCTCTGTGCCTGAATCAAATATCCGAACAGGTGAGTAAGTCATGACTGGAGAAAGGAGAATTCAGGATGACGAATTGGTGCCTGTCGGAGAACTTGCCTATTGGCCTCTCCATCATTGCTTTTCAAGACGGTGCTTGGAGACATTAACAAAAAGGACCAGAAAGGATTTGAATCACCTCATCTAATCCGTTCGAGGTTTTTTTTTTTAAGATGGAAAAACTGAAATTCAGGGAGGCTATCTGCATTATCAGTAGACACAGAGCCAGTGAGCGGGGAAGCAAGGTCTTCAGAACCACAGGTCCATTTACACCCCATGCTGTTCCAGGAAGTTGGAAGGCATAAAGTTCAAGAACAAGGGAAAAAACCAACAACACCAAAAGGCTTTACATCGTTGCACAATTTAAGAAAAAAATATCAAATTTCACTGTCATTCAACCAGCCTACCTCATCCATTACTGTGAATGTCTAGTTACTTTATCCATACAGAGTTACAACCCCAGACTGTTCTCTCTCAATTAAGTAATGAAGTATTTAACAATTATCCAGACTGTTCTCTGGCAAGCTAATTATCAAACACCAGATGTCAGTTTGCCAAATACCATCCTTGTAAGTCTTCACAAAAATGTCAACCAATACTAGGTGAAAAGTGCCTTTGTTAAAAGCTTGGCTTCCCATCACCTATCTTGGTTACAGTTTTGAAAAACTTCTGGGGAGAACTGCCAATTTGGGATTGGTACCGACTAAGAGGAAGTGTGTTCAGGCCTCCCATTTGGCAGTTTATTCTGTTTTTCTTTGTGCTTTGTTTTGTTTTGCTTTGGTTTTTTTTTTTTTTTCTCTTTAATTCTTCAAACAAAGGCAATTGGACATTGAGTTTGGGGCTTAGTCTGGCAAGATCTGGGTGCAGAGTTCCTGGTTCAGCTTCTGTTTCATTACTTGTAGGTTTCACAACCTTCCCTCAAGCCCTCTTTACAGCATCTAGGGGTAGTTGTAAGCATTGAGGCAGAGTTATTAGGATCAGAGCTTTTCTTAGAAACCTGTCAGGCATGCACTTTGAGCATTTTTTTCTGTGGTGGGATGTTCTTTAGTCCTACTAGGGCAGTTATGTAACTGGGAGCATGTTGATACAGTTAAGATTAATGATCTCAGACCAACAAAAGGCACTTTTACAGACAAATGGGTTATCATAATTGTTGCTGCAGTAACATATTGCAGATTAATGTTCATTCTGCACCGTCCAGCCTCAGCATCAGCCACTGTGCCTTTTGGAGAGAAGCAACGCTTTCCTCTCAATTAGCTTAAGCAGCATCTCAGTTAACCCCCAAGTGCCTGTCATAAAGTGAAAAACAAGAAGCCCCCAGCATTCCCAGTTCCTCCAAGACTGGGAGTTTCTCCAGCGTGCAATTTAGACTCCGGGGAAGTAAGCTGACCTTTCCGGAAGTAACGTCTCCTTTTCCAGGTCTCTCTTAGTGGGTATCAATTTTCCCATGATTTGACTATTAATCTATAGAAATTAACTCATGCAAATGGAACGTGCTGACCTCAGCCATTGTGCCTCATTTGCTGTGCAAGTCATACGTTAACTGAATGCTCCTTGTCAATCACTAGAGCAGCCTGCGGCCGCTGGGGTAAGCACTCGGCAAATCGCACGCCGATATTGAACTTTTTAGAGGACTTTTTCTCCTGACTGAAGTGGAACGAGGATGATTTTCTCCAGAGTGACTTTCCTATTTTGGAAAATGATCAAGTTGCCAAGTTGCCAGTAAGTCCCCTGAAGTCATCCACTAACAAGCACCCTGAGGCTGGCCGGAGTTTGTGTCCCTTGGACACTGAGCTGGAAGCCACTTTCTCACCTCTGTGACACTGGTAAGTGGCGGACTTTACTCGCCCGCTTCCTAGATGGGAAACCACTCCTCGGATGTAAACAGTGGTCCAATTGACACCATGAATCACAGATGATAATAAAAAAGAACCTTGTTTTCATGAAGCACAGCTTCCAGAGACAGACAAGAAGAGGGAGGATGGGGCCAGAGGAGAGAGTCTGGAAGCAAGTCTCGGGCTCCAGCCATTACTTGAAGTCCCATTTTGTTTTTCTTCTTCTTCTTCTGTTTTTTAATCTTTCGTGCTTTCTTTTCTATAAAGATCAGTTCTGTCTTCTTGTCTGTGCTGAGTTCTTTTACATTTGCTGCTCGATGTGAAGGGATTTGAATGGAGTCGATGTGGAGAAGGATGCTGAGTGTTCCAGGGGTTTCATCACTTACCAGATGCGGAGCTGATTTTTTAAAACACCATATCCTTCTGGTTTGTGTTTCTGTTTGGGGTCCGATAGTGTTATTTGATCCAAATCGGCCCCCTCCAGTGTGGCTCGATGAGTGATCACAGCCTTGGCGGGGCACATCACCCCCACAAGGGGCAGGTGGCAGGTATCTGGGCACCCAACTGTGTCCTTCCTCTGGGCTTGTCCCCCATCCTCCTCGCCCACTCTCAGCAGTAAGCCAGCATCGATTGGAGCTGTTGCTTCAACAGCCATACACATCATTTACCCAAGAAAGAAAACATACCCTTGCTCTCAAGCTAAAATAAATCTTCCAAACAAGAGAAAACAAAACATCCTCTGGGCAGGTGGGGCCCCTGGCAGCGTGAGATGCTTCCTTTTTCATTTTCCTTTTCCTCAACAGTTAATTTTAAGGACACCCACAAGTAGGATATCACAGGCACTTTAACTGGCATCCCAAATACGTCCTAGATCTCCTGGAAACCGAGAAGTTACAAAATGAATCAAACAATCCAGATCAGAGTCTTGAGGAGCGAATGTCTCCAAGGGGAATTACAAACACTAATTCTAAAGCAAGACAGAAACATCCAGGTAGAAAGCTGCTGTAGTTCAAAGGACCTGTCATGACTTCTAACTGGGAGAGCTGGGGGAAAGGTGGCCACTCAGTGGGTCTGGAAGGCCAGTCAGGTTTGTGTATGTCAAGGCGGACAAGATGTCAGAGGACCCACATGGGGAGCAGGAGGGGACAGAAAAGAAAGGCCTGCCTTCATCTGGGGTCCACAGGGGTTTCATTTCCTCAATGACACGGGTCTTAGAAGGCAAAACCACAGTCACAGCCTGTTGTCTACAAAAGAGGCATCAACTGGTCTTTCTTCCTGACACATTTAGATTCTATTCTTCCTTCCCAAAAGCTTCCAGAAAATTCCCATGTATGTACCTGTAAAGAAGTTTAGTGAAATTAAAGAAGTTTTTTTTTTTAATTGAAGTACTGTCGATTTACAATGTTGTGTTAGTGATTCAGTTATACATATATATTCTTTTTCATGTTCTTTTTCATCACAGGTTATTGCAAGATACGGAATATAGTTCCCTGAGCTATACAGTGGGATCTTGCTGTTTATCTATTTTCTATATAGTAATTAGTATCTGCAAATTCCAAACTTCCAATGTATCCTTTCCCCCTGGGAACCATAAGTTTGTTTTCAATGTCTGTCAGTCTGTTTTTGTTTTGTAAGTAAGTTCATTTGTGGCTCTTTTTTTTTTTTTTTCTAAGATTCCACATGTAAGTGATACCACATGGTATTTGTCTCATTCTTTCTGACTTAACTTCACTTAGAATGAGGATTTCCCAGGCCATTCATGTTGCTGCAAATAGCATTATTTTATTCTTTTTATATGTCTGAGTTGTATTCCATTGCATAAACATAGCACAACTTCTTTATCCAGCCATCTGTCTGGATAAAGGTTTAGGTTGCCCTCATGTCTTGGCTATTGTAAATACTGCTGCTATGAACATTGGGGTGCATGTATCTTTTCGAATTAAGAGTTCCCTCCTGATCTATGCCCGGGAGTGGGATTGCTGGATCATACTGTAAGCCTGTTTTTAGTTTCTTTAGGAATCTCCATACTGTTTTCCACAGTGGCTGCACCAAACTGCATTCCCACCAGCAGTGTAGGAGGTTTTCTCTTTTCTCCACACCCTCTCCAGCATTTATTGTTTGTGAACTTTTAAATGATGGCCATTCTGACTGGTGTGGGGTGATACCTCATTCTAGTTTTGATTTGCATTGCTCTGGTAATTAGTGATATTGAGCATTTTTTCATGTGCCTATTGGCCATCTGTATGTTTTCACTGGAGAAATGTTTCTTAGTCAGTTTTTGCCTCTCATCTGGTTTACTTATAAGTATTTTCCTAAGACCTATAAGAGCTAAGGTTTAATTCCGGAGATCAATACCTTTAGGTGAGTGGCCAAAGTCATTTTCTACCCACTGTGGTAACCGTATTTTTCTGAGTCTCACATCAGGGAAAAAGGAACAAGAAATTTATGTACCATATTTGTATATAAGAAGCAGCCTAAAGTAAACAGTGTAGATGCTGTTACATTAGAATTTCTTGGGAATTCTAAGAATTTATGAAACCTCAGTTTCCAATACCATAATTGGAAACAGGACTGGCCTGGAAATTCTGAGACAGCTGTTTCTCCAACTGTGTTTCTGAATCGTATTGTTACCTTTTGTTATGTTTTGTATGGCTTTAAATCTTGCTACCTAAGACAGAAAGAGGATTTTTTTTCCCCAATGTGCAGTTAAATAAGACCTTCCAAAATCATACTGATCATATTCAATTCAACAAACATCGAGAGGCAAAACAAATTTTCTAAGTAGATTCCATTCTACGCCAGTACTTCCGTTAGTAGATGAAAATAGTCTTAACATTTAGGAATTCAGTTATCCAGACATGCAGGGGATTCACTGAACCTGACTACCACCCAGGAGCTATAATGGGAGTTCCCAGCCTCAGCACTCCATGTATCAATTGGCAAACAGACTTCTTTCAGTGACTAAGGCGCAACCACCTGCCGTTTTCAATTACTTCCTGCTTGATAAATACAGTGGAAGCTACTTGTGTAGTTTCTGTAACCTCCATGAGGTGCAGGAAGAAATCTACAGAAGACTTCCCACTGTGGGGAGACTTTCAAAGGCATCTGTCATGACCGTAGGGGAGGGACATTAGAGGATTTTTAGTGTTAATAAAGATGTCTTACAGGGGGACCTGCACTTAGGGCCCCTGAGTTTCCTCAAAGTGGTTTCTATTTTTGGTTTTTCACTCTTCTTTGTTGGAACAAAGAAGATGGACATCAGGGATCTCGATGGGAAATTCACGTTTCCTGAGGCTTCTGCACCCTTTAAGGAAGGTGGTTTAATCGCTTGTTGGAGGTGTTTGTAGAGGTTGATCGTTGTATGTTTTTATTTGTTTGGTTTGTTTCTGGAGGGAGGTAATTAGGTTTATTTATTTACTTACTTATTTTTTTAATGGAGGTACTAGGGATTGAACCCAGGAACTTGTGCACGCTGAGCAAACGCTCTACCACTGAGCTATACCCTCCCTTCTTTAATCATTTGTTTTGACTCCTTGTGTATTAAACAGCGTGATAAAACATTTGTATTGCCCCTTCTGAGAAAGGACTGCCAAGTGGGTAAAGAGTAAAAGAAAAACTGAATTAAATAACAAAGATACTGTGAGGTGTTCTCCTGTATGCTCTTTCTGGAAGCTTCTACGAGAGGATATATATTCAACCTTGGTTATAGGGCATTGAGCTTTATTCTAAAACATGTATATTATTAGCGTGTACATACACACACATCTAGAAGGTAGTTTATTCGAAAGCCCAAAGCCCCTCCACTTCTCTCCCACGGACCAGAGTCACTGTCAAGCAGAAGTAACACGGACTGGCCTCACCATGTCCCCAGATGGAGCGGGGCCTGACAGTACATCCCATGATGCCTCAGCAGACCCCCAGACCCCCAGAGATCATGTAAGTTAACCCTCTTAGGTTTTTTTTTTTTCCCCCACTAAATCAGGAGCTACGTCCAGGGAAATGAAGTCATTTGTCCAAAGATAACACCCAATTATTGGATGAGTTAAAGCTGGAGGTCAGAGTTCCTTACCTTCAGGCTGGAAGCTTTCCACTCAGCGCAGAATGCTGCTTGTTTGTATTCAAGACGAGCCCTGGCTTTGTCTTAGAAATGCTATGAAAGACATGTGAAAATGATATTGGCTGCCATCCCTACTGCCAAAATGATCTCTGCATCCTGGGACTTCCGGGGCTACCACGGGGACCAGACAGGGCTCTGATGATTGCTGTTGCCAACAACCTCACCTTCCAAAGACGTCTGATCTCCCTGTGTCCTGAATATGTTACCCCGGCCCCTAGGAAACAAGGCTGTGGCACAGAGGAGAGGAATCATCATCAATACATGACAATAATAATTGTAATCACACCTGAGCACAGTTAAAGCAGTGCTGGGCATTTGGAATGTATTATGCACCAGGTCAATCACATGCTTTGTCTAATTGAACTTTCAGAACAACTCCATGAAATAAATCCTTTTATTCTGCCCTTTTCCAATGAGGAAAATGAGACTCACGAAGATCAAGCTCACACAGATAGGCAGTGGCAGCCCTGGGATTTGAATAAAGACCATCCAGTTCCAAAACAGCATCGTCTTAGTCTTGATCCTTACCCTATGAGATGGACAGAGAGAAAGCAGGTGAGAATTTCAGGTAGAAGAAACAGGGCATGCAGAAACACACGGGATAGAGAGCTCATCCTGTTTAAGGAACTACAAGTATTCCACGAGCCCACAGCTCAAGGTGAGCCTAGGTGAATTAAGAGGAGGGTAGAGTCAGACCATGAGGATTTGGATGGACCACATGCTTGACAGTTAGCTGTGATCTCAGGCAGGAGCACTGGGGTAAAGAGAAAAGGACAAAGTCAAATACTGGGGAAATAAAAAATAAATTAGACCCTGTGCTTTCCTGCCTCTCCATCTAAATTGCCTTCTTAAGGGACATGAGAAAGTTCACCTATCCCTTGTACACACTGAATATCTTTAAGAGATTCCACAGTGAGGGAGGGTACAGCTCAGTGGTAGAGCACATGCTTAGTGTGCACGAGGTCCTGGCTTCAATCCCCAGTACCTCCATTAAAGTAAATAATAATTTAAAAAAAAAAAACCACAGTAAAAATGATCAATAAAGATATAGGACTAACTACAGGAAATACAGAGAAATAATTTCTCAGTTTCTTAGTTTCAATCTTGGTTGTATTAGTCTACTTTAAATTTAACAAACCTCATTATGCTTTGTTCAATTAAAGTCATATTTCACTTTTACATTGATTAGATTATGTGGGAGGGATTGTCTAAATAGAAAAACCAACGAGGCAGATACAGTTAATAAACTTCTAAACCTTGGAGCAGAGATATTGTTCCATCCAAGAGATATTTCATTCCAACTGGGAAATGGCATTTCCCATATTTTTCTTGATTATTTTCTTTGCAAGATGAACATGAGCAATTGAAAGGGAAGCCAGAATTAGCATATTGAGGACTGTTTATTATTTATGAGATGAAAATCAAACTCCTATATAACCAAACTCATTAAGGCTCACAGAAAACCTTCCCCATCCTTTTCTGTGGACACAATTCCTGTAACAAGTAAATTACACAGTCCCCAAGCACATTCAATTCTAAAATCTGAGTTTATTATCCAGGGCCAAGATGGCTTTATCCTAACCCAAGACCTCCCTCCTCCCAGCAGAACTGCCCCGAAACCTCCTCCAGGAAGCTAGTGCACCTGGAGCTGGCCCCAGCGCACCGGGAACCATCTCTTCCTGCACCCACAGTCCTGACCCCACACTCAGTGTGCATCCTCTCCTTGCTCCTCGCTGCTCCCATTTTGTCCGTTTCCCTGCTGTGAACTGCTCCCTTGGCAACCTGGAGGGAGGAACCGGGCAAGCTGCCTTCTGCCCTTGTCTGTAGAGTTCATGGTCCAATCAGTCCACATCCCTGCTGTGTTCAGGGCACAACTGTTTGCATACACACACACCGCTGACTCTCAACCCCACACCAGCTGGAGTTTGGGTTTGTTTTATTGACCATCATGTCCTCATTATCTGGAACTGGGCCTGGAAGATACTCAATGCTCTATAAGTATTTGTTAAATGAGAAAAGAGGATGCACTAGTGTATCAAGTTCTTAACAACAACGACAAAAAGTTTACCTTTATTATTTATTTATTTATTTATGGCTTCCATGAACTATTTTTTTAACATTATTTTATTGAGTTATAGTCATTTTACAATGCATGAACTTTTTTTTAATTGAAGTACAGTCAGTTACAATGTGTCAATTTCTGGTGTACAGCACTATGTCCCAGTCATGCATATACATACATGTATTCATTTTCATATTCTTTTTCATTATAGGTTACTGTAAGAAATTGAACATAATTCTCTGTGCTATATAGTATAAACTTGTTGTTTATTATTTTATATGTAGTAGTTAGTATCTGCAAATCTCGAACTCCCAATTTATCCTTTCCCACCCCTTTCTCCACCCCCAACCCCACCCCCTGCTAACCATAAGTTTGTTTTCTATGTCTGTGAGTCTGTTTTTGTTGGTTCTAGTTTTGAATTCTTTGTATCATCCACTGATAGGGATATTTTTGCCTGTTCAAGGTATGAATATTTGAAGAATCTTGGGTACATTGCTAAATTGCTTTCAAGGAAGTCTGCACATTCCCCACCCCCAGGCAATTATTAGAGTGTCATATCTCACCTTCATCAACATATAGCATCATTACGTTAAAGAATTTTGCTTATTAGGTGCATGAAAAGTGTGATCTCTTGTAAGTTTGAATTTGTGTTTCTTTGGTCGCTAATGAGCCTTTCTGCTTCCCCCCATGTTTACCGACAATATGTGTTTGCTCCACAGTGAGTGGCAGGGACGGCTGTTCTCCCCGTCATCAGAACAGTCTCCCTTGCTGAGTGTGCCCACAAGTATCTAAGTTCTCAGTAGTACCAGTGGGCAACTCTCACCTCACACGCAGAAGAGGAGCTGTCCTTCCCTTCCTGCTAGTTAAATAGATACACCCACAACCCACCCAGCCATGCAGAAGGGGAAAGTGCCTCATGATAGGGAGGGGCAGCAGTCTGGAGGGAACCTGGGTCTCTGAGTGACCGGATAGAGCAGAGCTGCCCCACCTGCGGGACCACTAACTTCAGGACTGTTATTCGAAAAGGAAACTTCAACCTTCTGTATTTTTGGACCTTTATGTTAATAATACCGATCCTTTGTCTACTTACCTTTCGAAATATTAACGCTTTCCTTTTTTTTTTTCAAACTGATTTATGGGAATTCCTTGCTCTTATTTGAGGCAAACACTTTTATGTAATCAATTTCACTATGCTTTTGCATGTGATCTTCCTCTGGATTCACTCTTAAAAGACCTTCCCTATGCTCCAGACATTATATTTTCTCCCTTTTATGTGATTTTTTTAATTTCTCATTTAACTCATGGATCTAGTTGCTCTTATTTCAAAGAATGAATGGATGGTAAAATATTTAGAAATTATTTTCCCAAGTAATTAGTTTTTTCTCACTTGTTAGGATAAAACAGTTCCTCCTTTTCCTGATGATTAGTGACACTACCAGCCTCACAGTCGAAATACTAGCTCTGTATTCAAGGATCTGTTTCAGAATTTTACATTTGATCCGTTCATCTGTCTATTCTACACCAGTCCTATATTGTTTTAATGATCGTAGCCTTATGACTGTGGCCAGGTGAGGGCAATTGCCACAAAGTTGCGAAACTGAAGGAGCAGGTTTTATCGGGGAACCATACAAGCCAAGTGTCAGTGAGGAGGAGCACATGACTCTCAGTTCTCTGAGCAGCCCAGGGCGCTGCTGGACACACAGCAGGGCTCTGACTTGAAAGGGGTCCTGCCTCCTCTTCCTTCACCTGTTTATAAGTACACGCATGATATCTGCTTTATACACGAATGTGCAAGTTTACTTCTCCACACTTATATCAACAGGAAAAGAAAATCATGTAACATTCAATTAACTTAATGCATCTCTTTAAAATGGCAATCAAAAAATTTAAACTTTGTTTTATTTAAATAAATTTCTTGAACCAACTAATAGATTGTTTCTGGACACAATGAAGATGCTAAAACAGTATGCAGTCTCATACTGACCTGTTAAAGGACGTTAACAAATAAAAGTAAAAGCTTCAGCATTCCAGTTCAAATTGAAAACACCAAAGGGGGTGGGAAGGAATAAGTTGGGAGTTCGAGGTTTTCAGATACTAACTACTACATATAAAACAGATAAAAAACAGATTTATACTGTAGAGCACAGGGAACTATATTCAATATCTTGTAGTAACCTATAATGAAAAAGAATATGAAAAGGAATATATGTATGTCCATGTATGACTGAAACATGATGCTGTACACCAGAAATTGACACAACATTGTAAACTGACTGCACTTCAACTACAAAAAAAAAAAAAGGAAAGAAACAAAACAATGATACTCGTCTTCACCATTATCCTCTAGCGTTGTTCTGGAATTTCTAGCCAGTGCAATAAAAGCTGGCATAGACATAAGAACTACAAAGCATGGATTACTCGGATCGCCATTTTTTGCTTCATAACACACTGTGGACATTTCCCCAATGTTCTCGATTGTACTCTTGCATTCTCATTTGCCAATGCCGCCCTACCGGTCCATTATTTGATATGCCGTAATTCCCTTCACAAAGGCCCTCTTTTTGTTAGTTGGTTGGTTCGTTGCTACATCAGGCTCCGGAGATTCATGGCTTGGATTTACATACTTACTGCTTGGCTCTAACAAATTAGCCTTGAAAACTAAGTGTTCTCCTGTTAAATGGAAATTACGGAGAGTGCCTCTTGAGGTTTTTACAAGGCTGAAATGAGATGATAGATACATAAAAGCTTTAGCATAACACTTGGCACCTGGTAAGCACTGGTAGCTAATTTTATTTGAAATATTGCCATGAACCAATTTGTAGATACATTTTTTCATGTGCATTTATGTTGTTCTGCTTAAGATGAAATTTTAGAGATAAGATCACTGAATCAAAGTTACATGAATACCAATTTTGATAGGTATTTCTAAGCTTTCACTAGGGGATATTAATTGTAGCAATTCAATAAAAATATATATTAAAAAAAATGTAGCAAAGACCCTTTTGCCTGAGGTCAATGAGATGGTTTTCACTTCTTTACCAGCTTTGCATAATTTAGAGCTTTTTTAATTGGCCGTTTATATAGGCGAATATAGCATCTTGTTTTAATTTTTATTTCTTTGATTACTAGTGAGATTAAATATTTTCATATTTCATAAAATATTGCTTGTTACTGCTTCTTTGAGGAATTGTTTGTTTTGTATTTTGCCCATTTTCCCTTTGGACTTGTCAGAACATTTTTTTTAAACAGCTGCAAAATTCTTACACAGTCAAATACTAGTACTTTTATGGCTTCACCTTTAATCTATCTACAGTGTATTGGATATTTGGTGTAAGTCAGCTTTATTTCTCTAAGTAGTCTGTGGTGTAAGGGCCTCTTCCATGTGACTCGGGGTATGTATGCAAATCTGAGTCATCAGAATTTTCAGTTCAAGTTTAAGAGTTTTATATGCACAGGAAGAATTCAATCGACTGCCAGAATTTGTCAAAGACACAGAAGAGATGAATATATTTCCTTAAGGCCAAGCTTCACTAAACCACAGGGGAAAAATTTTTATCATTTGGGAGCTATTTTCTCAAAATACTGAAACCCAGGTAAGGTAAAGCATATGAGAAGTCCTGGGTTTTAGCCTTTCAAGTGAAAAAACAACTTATCAAACAGCATAATGTTCCATTTGCTTTTTAATTTCAGTATGAACAGCTTCATCTAAAGTTATCATTTTTTTTGTAATTAAAGTTTATTGAAGTTGATTTACAATGTTAGTTTCAGGTGTATAGCAAAGTGATTCAGTTAGACATGCACATACATACATATATTTTTTTACTTTTCACATTCTTTTCTATTATAGGTTATTATAAGAAATTGAATATAGTTCTCAGTGCTATACAGTAGGTCCTTGTTGTTTATCTATTTTACATGTAGTAGTAAGTGTCTGTTAATCCCCAACCCCTAATTTATCCCTCCCTGCCCTTTTCCCTTTGGTAACCATAGTTTGTTTTCTATGTCTGTCAGCCTGTTTTTGTTTGTAAATACTATTTGTATCATTTTTTCAGATTCCACATATAAGTGATACCGTATGGTATTTGTGTTTCTGTGTCTGACTTACTTTACTTAGCATGATCATCTCTAGGTCCATCCATGTTGCTGCAAATGATGTCATTCTGTTCTTTTTTATGGCTGAATAATAGTCCATTGCAATATATACACCACAACTTCTTTATCCAGTCCTCTGTTGATGGTATCATTCTTCTTATCAGCTACAAAATCATAAACTAAATCAGTTTTTACTGGTGAGATTTGGTGGGGGGGGGGTGAACCATGATTCTTGTGACCTTAGAACCCCTGGTTCTACTGCTAATTAAAGGAGTAGGCTATACAGATGTATTTTATAAATATAACAAATATAAATGTTTATGTGTATATATTTTTTCCGAATTTTAAGGACCCCCAGTGCAATACCCTTAATTTACAAAGGAAGAAACTGAGGCTGGGGCTCTAGTCTCTAAATATTTCCTTATTTCACAATCTTAATAAAAAGGGGTATGTATCTATACATATTTCTGAATCATATTCATGTACTATTTATTAAAGCTTAATGTACTTTGTGAAACACAACACACATACTAACATTTTTAAATTATATGATGAAAACAGAGGTAACCAGAGATTCTGGAATTGCCCTTCCTCACCCCAGTGGGTCACCCCAAGGACATATGCCCCTCTTCACTTTGAAATAACCAACTTACAACTTTAAGTGACTTGTCCACAGTCGTGTGGAAAACAGAACTATAATGGTGGTTTTCTCATTCCAAGTTGCATTCATTGCTACTCATGGACCTTCTCTTTCCAAATATACCCTCAACTCAAAACTGGGTCAGGATCGACTGGACTGAGCTTCTACTCCTGTAAACTCTATACTTAGAAATATCTTATTTCCACAAATAGCTGAACTTTAGATTTTGGGCTAATATTAAGAGGCACATTTCTGCTAACTTAGAATCCCCCCAAAATTGACTTTAAGGTTGTATCTGAAGGAAAGCTTCAAATTATTAATTTCCCACCAGTCCTGGACAACCCTGGCTTAAACCTGCAGTATATTCTTAGAAAGTACTCCCTGCCCTACCATTAGAAACCTGAACCAACTTTAAAGATCCTAAAATTATGACACAGAGACATTTCTTTAGGGACATAACTTTGTCTTCTTGTCCTTAAAAAAAAAAAATCTGTTTTCCTAATCCAAATCTCATAGTTGCAAACAACTTTAGTCTCATAAAATGAATTCTTAAAATCTATCTATCTGAAGTCTCCTAAACCAAATGTTCTAAGAAAAACAGAAACACTGCAAGGTGGAAGTTCATGGACACTTCTTGTCTTGACACTGGGTCAGTATGATTCAGCGTCTTCATTAGAACCCAGGTGGAGTGTGTTCTGTCTCACATAGCTCAGGATTTCTCAAACCAGGCATAGAGGTGTCTTAGGGCTCTGGGCTCTCTTTAAAGATTGTGTGTGTGTGTGTGTGTATGCATCTATACAAGTGTGTGCACGTGCTTTCACAGGATGGTGACCTGAGCCATATTTGTGTGCTATGGACTCTCTGAATGGTCATCTTACACTTAAGTACTACCATGCCATGTCAGAGCTTGGATTTGCCTTTAGGTTTATGGCTGCAGCAGTGCTAAGTAGAGCTGCTCTGATTATCGTGAGATGACTTAGTCAGGACTCCACTGGCCATGATAAAAACCCATTTCAACCTAACTGCCTTGTGAAAAAGATCCGGGCATCAGGGGCACCCACACCGCAAGTCCCACGTCCACGAGGTCAACCTTTGAAGTCAGAAGTAGCCCAGTACACACGCTCCCCCGAGCTCTCATCCCATCAAGAAACGTGCCTTGGTCAGGCGGTGCTAAACGTCTCAAAGCATAAGGTGTCCTGCTAGTGAGGGACCCCATTCCTACAACGCTTGCCTTATTTGCAGGGGTGGAGGCTGGGCACATCTTTGTGTCTATGGAACAGTGGAAGCTTCCTGCTTGAGAAACTTCCATTGTTAGGAAGAGAGACCTTCTGGATCCCAGGCGCTTATGTCAGCCTGCTCTTCTGTTAAGCTTACTTAGACTCCTGCGAGCCAGCTCTCTGTTAAGCTCCTGAAACGGCGTAAGAAATGAAACTCGAAGGCTAGCTGGATTTGTCTGTCCTCACTAGTTTAAGCTAAAAGGCAATTTGTTGACTCTCCTAATGTGGGAGGCCGGGGTGGAACTCACTTCAAAGACATAATCCCATGCCACGGAGATTGTCTGCCTCTCAATTCTGTTGTGTGTGGACCACACTGAGAACAGACTTTCTGCAGCAAAGGTGGGGGCAATTGAGGGTGAGTTGTGGTGGGGATGGCCACCTAGAGGCAGAAGGTGTACCACAGTCATGCAAAGCAACCTCAGAAGAAAGAGCCCCATCCTTTCCAGTATCCATCCACAGAATACCACGGCAGGGCTCTAACTGAAGCTGCTTGGGTCATTTGTCCACCTATATGGCTGGAGAGATGGGTACCATGATCCGAATCCAGACTGCATGGGCTCTCCTTTGGACGTGAGTTACTGAGCTTTGCTGCTCATCATACAGGAGGTGGGGGAGGACAGTTATCTAAAAGAAGGGGTATTAGGAAGAAAAGAATCCATCGATGCTCTGTACGTAGGGGAAGAAGAGAACAGAGCAGACCAATTAGAAGTGATGCGCTGGAGCTAAAGGAATGCCAGACAGCATTGCAGTGTAATGAAAGGTTTCACAGTAGTTCGAGTAGAAAGAAGTGTTGGCAAAGTGGTTTTATGGCACATGCAGGTATGCCAGCTTTAAAAACAATGGTTTCTAGCATCAGTACCATATTCATACTGCTAATGTGATTTAGTACCACTAAAACTCTGTCAGCACTGTATTAGATTAATGTGTGTGTGTTTTTTACTGGATCTTTTTGTATTTAATCAGCAAATATTTCATTTTGTTTTTTGTTAGACAATTGCATCCCTGGTTTTTGTTTTGTGTATTTTTGGGGAGGGGTAATTAGATTTATTTATTTTTAGAGGAGGTACTGGAGGTTGAACCCAGGGCCTCCTGCATGCTAAGCACGCACTCTGAACCTCCTCCTGTTTTGTGTATTTTGCTAATGTGATAGTAAAAATAAGTTTAGCCAATACCAGGCTTGAGTATTCTTTGATTCTTCATCCCTGAATTCTAAGGAGCTTTGCTAGCATATCCCTTTCATCGAGGTCCACTCTCTTTCCTTTTTCAGGCTAAACACTAGAATTCCCTCAGTCTTGTTTCACGTGGTAGAGTTTGAGTTCCTTTGGACTAGGGATTGCCAAATGGAGGGTGGTATTCTTTGCGGGGAGTGTATAAGCATCATCCAAGGGGTCCTGTCAAGCCCCACACACCCCCCTGGCATTCTGAAATGGCCCTTTAAGAGGGTGCATTCTCAGTTGTTGAGCACCATTGCCACAGCAATCCCCTTTCACAGTGGACTGTCTGATGTGTCTCAGGAGTACCAGGTAGGGGGAGGGGATAGCTCAGTGGTAGAGCATGTGCTTAGCATGCCTGAGGTCCTGGGTTCAATCCCCAGTCCCTCCATTAAAAAAATATAGCCTATAACATTTAAATAATCAATAAAGACAAAAAAATTTTAAAGGGTACCAGGGTGGAAAATAGTGCAAAAATCATGGCTTTTTTACATATTGAAGTACAGTTGATTTACAATGTTCTATTAGTTTCTGGTGTACAGCAAAGTGTTTCAGTCATATTTATACAAATATATTCTTTTCCATATTCTTTTTCATTATAGGTTATTACAAGATATTGAATATAGTTCCCTGTGCTGTACTGTAGAGACTTGTTGTTTATCTATTTTATATATAGTAGTATCTGCTAATCCCAAACTTTCAATTTATCCCTCCCCACCCTCTTTCTTCCCTGGTCTCTGTAAGTTTGTTTTCTATGTCTGTGAGTCTGTTTCTGTTCTGTAAATAGGTTCATTTGTGTCCTTTTTTAAATTCCACATATAGGTGATATCATATGCTATTTGTCTTTCTCTGTCTGACTTACACTGAGTGAAGTAAATCACGGCTTCTGAATGCCAGCCCCCCCTGAGTACAGCACCCAGAGCTAAACACAGTGGTCTATGTGTGGTCTAGCTGCTCAGATGCGGAGAGAAGCACTTCAGTTGAATCTACGTTCCTATTAATTGCACACGTGGTTCTCAATTTTGTGTCCTGTTCACTTTGAATCTCTGGATACTGACAGTGGTAGACAGGGAACGGGATGCCTGGATCTCCCTCTGAGGAAGGACTTACTGCCCAGCTACCAGCATCAGCCAGGTCAACCTCTGTCACAGAGCCTGTCTGGCCTTAGAGCCATGGCTTTCCTGGAATATCCTGCACCTAGTGACCATTGTGGCCAGCCAGGGACACTCTGATGGGCAATCTGTGATTTAGAGCTCCCTGACGTATTGGACCCAGGTCTGTGTCACAGTGTTCTCTGTGTTTCTCTGCCCGCTCTTGCTTCTTCCTTGTTATGGACTGTTTGTATCTCCCCACTACCCCTCCCAAATTCATATATTGAAACCCAGTCCTCAGTGTGGCAGTATTTGGAGGTGGAACTTTGGGAGGTGATCAGGTCAAGAGGGTGAAGCCCTCATGGAAGGGCTTAGTGCTCTTATAAAAAAGACCCCAGACAGGGAACTATACTCAATTTCTTATGGTAACATATAATGGAAAAGAATCTGAAAAGAAAAAATATATATGCATATGTATAACTGAATCACTTTGCTATACACCTGAAACTCATTTTGTAAATCAACTACATTTCGATAAAAAAAATTAAAAAAACAAAAAAAGACTCCACGGAGATTCCTCACCTCTTCCACCAGGTGAGGACTCGGAGAAGATGGTCACGTATGAACCTGGAAGTCGACATCACATCTGTCAGCAGCTTGATCTCGGACCTCCCACCTCCAGAACTGTAAGAAGTAAGTGTCCTTTATTTATAAGCACCCAGTCAGTGTTCTGTTTCAGCGTCTGGGATGGACTAAGACATGCCCTCTTCCTCTCACCCGTTTGATCTCTAATAAACACCTTAGGGAGGGACGCGGGATAGCTCAGTAGTGCCGCATGTGGTCCTGGGTTCAACCCCCGGTACCTCCATGAAAAATAGAAAAATAAACCCCTTGCACCCCTAACTCCACCTCAGCACCTGCTCCCAGAAAACCAGCCGTGACACTGACTTTGCTCCGAGACTGACTGTGCTTTTCTGGCTGCCCCACTGTGTGCTAATCCTGCCCGACTACCCGGACAGTCCTGCCACTTCCTTCCCAGTTAGATGTACTTCGTTGTTACACGGGGCTCAAGGACTCCCAAATTCAGAGCCCTGGGAGCCAGAGAGAGCAAAAAGCATTTCCCGATCAGTAGACTTAACAGGCATTGTTTTCACCCTGAAAAATTCATATAACACCCTACATTTACGGAGTGACTGCTTATTAGGTGTCAGGCACTGTTTAAGCACCTTAAGTGAATTAATTTATCACAACCCTATTGCCGACGCTGCCATTACTCCAGTTTGGTGGGCGAGGAAACGGAGGTGGGAAGTCGCCCAGTTGGCAAGCCAGTGGAAGGAGGGTTTCAGGCAGGCGGTCTCACTTCACAGCCCACGGTACTAATCATTACGCCAGTGGTTCTCAAACTTTGGCGTGCGCTGGCACCACCTGGAGGACTTGTTAAGGCAGGTGGTGGTCCCCACTCTCAGGACTCCTGACGCAGTAGCTCTCAGGTGGGAATCAAAACCTGCATTTCCGACAAGTTTCCAGGTGATGCTGTGTTGGATGCTGGTCGAAGACCACACCTTGACAACCACCAGTGCTCCACGACACAGCCTCTCAAGCTAAGTAACAATCACTGTCACGTGGGGACGACTTACATTTCTCCACGTGATAAATAAGACTGTCCAAGTATAGTAAGTTTGGGGAACACTCGCGAGATGACCTTGCTGCGGCTTCTCCAATATCATGCATTTCTCATCTAGGCTTTGCTCTGTCGCTCTTGTGTGGCCGAATACAGACGGCAACAGCATCCTGATTACAAAACCCAGTGTTGCTTTCCCTGGATGTTAACAGGAACCTAGGATTGATAGATAAAGGCTGATATTCCTGAAATGCACAGTATTAGACTTTTTTAAAAGGGAGAATGAGCTATTATTAGCTCAGCCAATGGCTTTTTGATTATTTTGTTTTCTTCACTTGATTTTTTTAAAAAAATTTTTTAATGGAGGCACTGCAGGTTGAACCCAGGACCTCATGCATGCTAAGCACATGCTCTACCACTGAGCTGTACCCCGCCTCCACTCAGCCAATGATAAGGCCCCCAAATTCACAGTATAATCTCAAATGTCGTATTTTAGAAATTTTCCTAAGCAGGTTGTGGGAAAGCACGTGTATGTTAAAAACAATAAAAATGTGGTACTTCTGAATCTTGAAAACAATAAGGTGATTTGTTCGATCATTTTTAAACTCTGAATCTTTCATTTGTTCATTAATTCATTCAGTTCATATTAACTAAGCATTCACAGATCTATGGCACTGCATTTGCAGGATTATGTATTATTATAACTGTTATAACAATTACCACTGATTTTTTTTTTAATCGTACTCACTTCCTCAGGGAGTTTAAATTCTTTCCGAACTTTAGGTTATTGGTCTTCACATCATCTTTGTGAAGTAAGATGATCTTGTGTGCTATTATATCTGTGTGTACTTCAGAAAGCTGAGGACCCCAGAGTCAGGACTGCCTCCAGGCAAACCCGAGCTGGACCCACAAGTTGAACTTGCAATCCTGGACTCTTACTCTGCCCAACAATTTTCTATCTCCGGAGAATTATCTATCCTAGGTTCCTATGGTAAAATACTTACCTCTAATTTTACTTTCTTTTAAAAAAAGAAACAATTTCTCTAGGGTAGTTAAAAAAATTAATATCTGTTTGGCTCTCCCATGATTCCAGGCAGGAAATCTGTTGCATAGACCTCAAGCCCCATGGGGGGAATCTCTGCTTTGCCTCTAAAGAATTTGGTTATTTATAGCCTTTGGGAAATAATATTCCAGGTTAAGAGAACTGTGTGGAAGTAAAAACAAGGGGGGGAGGTCTCATGAATTCGTGGGATTGTAGTATTATTATTCCTTTTACTTAGCGTGTGGAGAAACTGTATGGAATATATTTGCCTTTTTAAAAAAACAATGATCTCTTAAGAACTGCTGTTACATACCTACAATTATCCGTTTATTCCACATTCTACGGGAGGTCTTAACAAGTCCAATAAGATAAGAAAAAATAGGAAGTATAAGGCTTGGAAAGGAAGAACCAAAATGTTTACTTTCCTAGATGATATTATTTTATACATGACAAAAATAAATGACTAGAATTAATAAGAGTTTAGCAAGTTGGCTGGATATAAAATCAATATTCAAAAAACAGTTGTTATTTCTACACATCAGCAGTAGCTAAAAAGGTAACATTAAAAGAAAGCATTTATAATAGAAACAAATAGATAAGGGACCTAGAAATAAATCGGAGAAAAGTTGTGCAAGACATTTATGGAGAATCCTTGAGAAATGAAAGAAAGACCACGTAAGTGGAGAGAGATCTCACATTATCACACAGAAAGATTCAACACTGTTGAGATGTCATGACTTCTTCCCTAATTGATGAAGACGCTTCAGTAAAAATCTCAATAGTGCTTCTCTAAGAACGCAAACCAACTCTGAAATTTGCATCCAAGAGAAAAGCCCAAGATGAAAGCAGGCATTAATAACAAGAAAAATAAAATAGGATTTTTCCTACTTAATAGCAAGATTTTTTAGGAAGATACAGTAATTAAGTCGGTATTGGTACTGACATAAGGACAGACAAAAATAAATTATGAAACGGGGTAGAAAATTAAGAAATAGAACTGTGTGTGCAACAAAATGACGGATGGCATTAAAGTTATTGGGGGAAAGGATGGACTTTTAAATAAACAGGACTGGAACAACTGATTATAAGGCAATAAAATCTGATCCCCACTAAACACAAAAATCACTTCTAGGTACAATCACGTGTAAAAAGCAAAACAAAACATTTTTAAAGAAAATTTAAGGTGAAATATCTATGACCTCAGAGTGGATTTATTGTACAAGACACAGAAATCACTAATGAAAACATAAAGAATGATAAATGTGACCGTATTTTAATTAAGAACAGCTGTCCATGGACGTTTACTACAAAGAAAGTTAAACAGGATCCCAAACAGGAAATATTACAAACACAACATACACATAGATGTATATATGCATATATAACTATACACACGCGTATGTACACATAAACACATATATATTTATAAAAAGATGTTATAAATTAATTGGAAAAAGAAAACAACCCACAGGAAGATAGTCAAAAGGATACAGAGATGCTAAATATACCACAAATGTTAATTTCAATGGTGATCAGAAAACCGCAAGTTAGAAACAAATGATACACTTTTTTTAACTACAACACTAGCAAAAATTAAAATACTGATTACAGCCCGAAGCTGGTGAGAGTGTAAATTGATAAGGCCCTTCTGCATCACAATTTTGGCACACGCACCGAAACTAAATATGTAAGTACCCTTTGGTCCAGGTGTTCTGTTACTCAGGATCTATCCCACACAGGCACAAAACAAACAGAAAAACTACTGTAATTAATTCTAACACTCCTACAAAGTGATGATGATGGCACCTGACCTCCTTTTAGATTAGAAAGGGGTCAAACTAAAGAGTTTCACTGGCTCTGACTTTGTAGGGGTCAGAAACCCACAGATTCTGACCAACAGAGGATGACAGGAAAAGAACTGGGAATTTCAAATAAAGGAGGACAATTCAATTATAAGATGTGAAGTTCCTCACGTGTTTACAATCCCCAAGGTTCGCAAATACGTCCACTTTACATATTTAGATGTTGCCAGGGTGTCTTTTCAAAATACTAAATGTTTGTTTTCTTTAACCTGCAGTGAGTGCCAAGTTCAATGATTTTTGCACTGATTACCATTTATATATAAAAACCTAACAGAGCTACTCCTTTGGGGAAGCTCTATTAGTACATACTGAATTTCAGAGAGCAGCAACAATATAAACGAACACATGCTTCATGGTTTTTATCCAAATGGCACCCATCAATAAAAACCTGGACTTTGTGGCTTTTATTCAACTAAGCACTGTATTTGTTAGTTGAGTTGATAATATTTAGGGGAAAAAAAGTATCCAAATTATATCTTCCACCCTTCCCTCCCAGTATACATTCATTAAGTTAGTGATTTTTAGGTAATCAGGCTTTAGGAGTCAGTTATGAACATAAAATCTAAAATCATGAGAAATCTAAATTATAATATACGTTCACAGCAAAGGTTTTCACAATGACATATTTACAGTAGAGCCTTACAGAATGGATTGTCAAGTTTTCTTTAAGAAAAGTCATGAAATCAGAAATCAAAGCAAAAGCCTCTAGGTTTAGGGGACAAGATAAACATTTACTAACAACACGATTTCATCGGGGAAGACAGGAACACTCCTTCCAGTGCATGCTTTAGGAAAGGACATACAGCAGTTTTACTCCTTTCGGAAGACATTTTCAAAAAACTTTCTGCGTGTATTTTAATTGTTATTTGAGAGAAAAAAAAGGCATAAGTCATAAACATCTCCAAATTAATTGTTAGTTAATCAAAAAATCTAAAGGGCTTGGTGAAGCAAATGAGCTATGAGTAAGGCAAAGAGAAAAGGGGAAAAAATGGAGGCAGTGTGGGGGTGCAGTGTCAATGGGGAGGGTCTGCCTACATGGGGGGTGCAGTGTGGGTGAAGGGGGGTCTCTCTGCATGGAGGTGCAGTGTTGGTGGGGGGCCTATCTACATGGGAGTGCAGTGTTGGTGGGGGTCTGTCTACTTGGGGGGTGCAGTGTGGGTGGAGAGGGGTCTGTCTACATGGGGGTAGCAGTGTGGGTGGAGGGGGTCTACTTGGGGAGTGCAGTGTGGGTGAAGGGGGTATTATGTGCACAGGGGTGCAGTGTAGGTGGAGGGGGTATAGGCTGACACATCATGGGAAGAGGACTTTACAACCTGTGGGGACACAGAGGATGGGAGGGAGTCATGTGTCTTGCCTTGTGACAGTTTTTCCTGGACTGAGTACCAAAGAGTCACCAGCGTATTAGTTACAATAGTAGCCGCCTACGATGCTAATGAAAGAAGCTTGTTGGACGTGTTTGAAAAACCTCTTGATCAGATGTCTAATTCAACTCACTCTCAGGTGCAGAAGAATCATCATGGCCCACATTTCTAAAGTCTTCCACTCATCTTCCTTTTCTCTAAGCATGTCTACCCTTTAAGTTCTTTTTATTGCATTTAAAAAATTTTTTTATTAAAAATAATCCTAAATTTACCATCTTAACCATTTTTTAGTGTACAGTTCAGTGGTGGTAAGTCTATTGGCGATGTTATGAAATAGATCTCCAGAATTATTTTATCTTTCAAAACTGAAACTCCACACCCTTTAAACAACAACTTTCCATTTCCCTTCCCTCTGTCCCCAGTTACCACCATCCTACTATCTGTCTCTATGAATCCGACAACCTAGGTACCTCATATACATGGACTTACACAGGATTTGTCCTTCTGTGACTGGCTTGTTTCACTTGGCCTGATGTCTTCAAGATTCATCCATGTTGTAGCCTGTGCCAGAGTTCCCTTCCTTTTTAGGGCTGAATAGTATTCCAATGTATGGGCACACTGTATCTTGTTTATCCATTCATCTACTGATGGGTATTTGAATTGTTCCTACCTTTTAATTATTGTGAGTAGTGCTGCTATGAACACAGGGGTGCAAATACCTTTTCAAGAGCCCGTTTCCAGTTCTTTGGAACGCAGTCCCAGAAATGGGATTGTTAGATCATAACGTAATTCTAGTTTTAATTTTTGAGGAAAAACCTCTCTCAGTCAGCTAGGACTGCCATAACAAAATACCACAGACTGGGCTGCTTGAAAAACAGAAATTTATTTTCTCACAGTCCTGGAGGCTGGAAGTCCAAGATCGAGGTGCAGGCACTGGTTTCTGGTAAGAGTTCTCTCCTTGGCTTGCAGACAGCTGCCTTCTCAAAATGTCCTCACGCGGCCTTTCGTCTGTGTGCGCACTCGTGGTGTCTCTTCTTTTTCTTATAATGACACCAGTCCTACTGGATTTGGGCTCTACCTTAATGACCTCATGTAGCATTAATGAATTCCTGAAAGGCCCAATCTCCGGCAGTGACTTTGGGGGTTAGGGCTGCAACCTATGGATCTTGGGGAGACGCAGTTCAGTCCACTTAACACTGCCATGCTCATTTCCATGGCAACCACACCATTTTACAATCCCACCCACAGTGCACGGGGTTCTAATTTCTTCAGATCCTAGCCAACACTTGTCATTTTCCTTTTTTTTTTTTGATAGTCGCCATCCTAGTGGGTGTGACGTGTGACTATGCCCTTTTACACGAGGCCTGGGAAACCTGAGCTGAGTAGCCGCTCCTGTGTATTGAATTCTTTGTATTTTTGGCGAGTACTGTTCCCCCAAGATGCCAGGCTTCACAGGTGGGAAGTAGACGAATGGAAGAGATGACTGACATTTCCAAGAGAGGGAGGAGTGATTTAAGAAAATGTAAGCTATATGAACACAGAGTCTATTTTTGGCTGGGCTGGATTACAGTTTCCTTCCGAGGTCGCATACATTAAAAGTGAGTGTTGACAAGCAACTATATTCAGTATCTTATAGTAACTGCTAATGAAAAAGAATATAAAAATGAACATACGTATGTATATGTATGACTGAAATGTATGATGCTGTACAATGGAAATTGACAAAACATTCTAAATGACTAGACGTCAATAAAAAATTTTCAAAAAAATACCTTGCAATATTTTAGCCTGTAATATTGTAATAGTCTATAAGGAAAAAGAACATGAAAAGGAATATATGTATATTCATGTATGACTGAAACATTATGCTGCACACCAGAAATTCACATAACATTGTAAAGTGACTAGACTCCAAAAAAAAAAAAAAAAAAGACCGAGCATCGAAAAGAAGGCAGGGTCGACAACAGCCTGGTTATCATTTACAGCCTCAGCTGCGGCAACGGCAGGGCTCCGGGCCCTCCTGCGATCGGAGGGGCACCCACCGGGCAGTCTTCAGAGAAGGTTCACACCCAGAGCCTGAACAGAAAGGAAACCAGCAGAGAAGCCCGCATATCATAAAATCAGCGTGGAGACAAGAACACTTAATCCTGTTTACTTTCATCTAATACCCAAGGCCTTGGATTTACTCAACCATAACTTCAAAATCTAAGGCAAATTGAACGCAGTAGGGTCTCTTTGAAAAGGCTCGTTTGTTCTGTGAGGTTGTCCTTGATTTCTATAAAACACTCTTCCACAAAGGAGAACACTGCAGACTGGGAGGATTCAGAGCTTTCTTGCAGGAGTTTTAAGCTCAGGATATTTTCCAAACTTTGTGCTCTACACGAGCAAGTCATATAAAGGATTATATTCTTCATTTATAAATATATCAAATATATACAAATCCTATGTAGAGAAACAAGGCACCATGTTCCCTGAGAGAAATAACATTATCAGGGGGCCCATGGAGAACTGAGGGGCAGTAACTCCTGTGTGTAAGAAGGATACAATACAGAAAAGGAATTTGCAGAAGAGATTCAGTGACTTGGGAGAAAAAAAAAAAGAAAGATCCCTTCCAGCCAGGACCACCAGAAAAGAATTTTTAAAAGGACATGGTATTTGGTTAGACTTTAAAGACAGCTCAAGTCTAAGACCTGTGGAGAAGCAGAGAAAGAGTGTTCTAGGCAGAGGGAAAACAAACCATAACTCCGGCGCTGAGAATAGGCAACTCTGTGTATAAAAGAGGAACCATAAATGGTTCGATTTGGACAGTAGAAATAAAGGCGAGCAAGTTGGGATCTGGTCTTAGAGGTTCCTGTGTTGCTATTTAAAATTTGGAATTGTCACTGTGAACTTAACATTTTATGATGGCTGTGTGTATATATATATAAACACACCTACCTCAGACCCAAATTTCCCTTTTGAAGTTCCAGTTCAAGTCCTGATAAACACGTGCATATTTTAAGGAAAAATAAGCTTTTAAATGTAAATTGTGCCCCTGACCCTAAAATAGCTGGTGGAAAGTTAAAGCAGTAAATTAAGTGATAATATATACATACACAGGAAAGGTGGAGAGGGAGGTCCTTTTTGCAGTTACGCAGAATCCCCTCTCCACCTCTTGAAGCCACTGGCATTGAGCAATGAGGCAAGGTCAGAAGGAATTCCAAATATGCTAGGCTTTTCAGGTCTATAAACAGGAGGCGTGCTATTTATAGATAACCTACTTACAAATACCCCTTATTATAAGTGGTTACTTGGGACGTGGTCAGAACTTAACTTTGGGTAGTCCAGAAGCTCACAACTCCAGCAAGGAAGACAAGCTTCCCCTGAAATATTATTACACATCATGGTTAGTTTCTCCAGTACTAGACCTTTTTAGGTTCAGATATGGCTGCTCTGGGAAGAAACTTGTGAAACAAAATGCCCTAATATTTTTTATTAGGAAAGGTTCAAACACACAGAAAAGTAGAGAAAACAACACAGTGAACTCGCATATGTGTATCACGTCCATTTAGTAACCACCACGACTGACACATGTGCTTTACCTAGTCGTTTTTTAGAAAACTACTGGGACGTGATAAAGCGTTCCAGGCGTGGTCACGTCCTTTCTAACTACTTCAGTTGGTGTCACTCCTGACACATGGACACTTTCTTAAATAATCTTAGTGAGAGTCACACAATTAACGTGAACATTAATTCTTTTGTATCATCTAAAATGAGAGATGTTTATAATCAAATTGCCCTCGTTGGCTCAAACATGCCTTTTTAAACACCTCTACTGTGGTATGGCTCCTGTACAGTAAACTATACATATTTCAGATATATACTTTGATGAATTTTGATAAATGTATACACCAATGAAACCACCACCACAATCAAGGTAGCTAACATTTCCATCACTCCCCAAGAGATGCCATTTTTGAATTCCCAATTTATCCCTTCCCATCCCCTCTCCACCCTGGTAACCGTAAGTTTGTTTTCTATGTCTGTGAGTCTGTTTCTGCTTTGTAGATAAGTTTGTGTCCCTTTTTTTTTAGATTTCACATATAAGTGATATCATATGAAATTTTTCTTTCTCTCTCTGACTTACTTCACTTAGAATGATGATCTCCAGGTCCAACCATGTCGCTGCAAATGGCATTATTTCATCCTTCTTTATGGCCAAGTAGTATTCCATTGTGTGTTTGTGTGTGTGTGTGTGTGTGTGTATACACCACATCTTCTTTATCCAGTCATCTGTTGATGGAAAACATGCTGTTTTTTAGAGTTTGCTTAAGAATCCAAAGAAAACCCACACTTGACATTGGTGGTTAGGTCTCTCAGGACTCTTAATTTGGAGTAGTCTCATCCTGGTCCCTCCTATGCTTTTAATTTGGAGAAGCCCCCTCCTCTTTCTCCTTTTTCTGTGCCCTTGATTTGCTGTTCATCCTGGGTCAGTTTTCTCCTAGAACACGCCAGGCCCTGCATTTACCTCTTAGCTTCCGTGCAGTATTATTTAACTGTCCCTCTGTATCAAAATACATTTTTGAATCAGATATTGTTAGTTTTCTATCTGTTAATTAAAAACCTCCCTGAGCACAGATGAGTGAGAGAGGGGAATTTACTGGGCTGAACATAAGCATTTCTTTCCCCTCACATAGGCAGAACTGAATTTTAATGCCAGCTACACCACCAAGTTGTTGTATAAATTCATCTTTATATACATGTCTTAACTTCTCCAAGTTAGTTTGATTGTCAGTAATTCCATGGGGTGGCTAGGAGGATTAAAGAGGGAGCATTTGTAAAGGACTCCATCCAGTGGCAGGTCCACACAAGAGGCACTACAAAACTGGCACTTCACAGAGAGCTGTTTTAGTGCGCACCCAGCTCCACTTATGGCCCCCATCTCCTGAAGAACTGGTCTGCTTAATGAAGTTAGCAAGACTTGGTTTATTTTCCAGTGTTCGAAAGATAAGTATCTTACTAATTATGAAAACAAGCAGCTGGCTACCTTGTGGAGGAGTCTGAATTATGTGGGTAGTCATTTAAAATAAATCCAGTTTAAAACCCAATTCCATTAAAGGGAGCAGCTGTTTACAGTAGTCCTGACAAGGTGGCCTAGGTCAAAAGGCCTAACAGTGTTGACTGGCATGGGAAAGAAAGAATTCATGAGTCCAGTTGTATCTCTCAGCCCTCCGCCCAAACTGAAGGCAGAATGGTACCCGGGTCAAGGAACCCACAGCCAGTCTTTCCTGGACCATGATTATGGCTTTGGTGTCTTGGCAGGCAGGGTTCAATCTATCGAGGGGGTGTCCTGTAACCTGTAAGACTGGCTGCTGTGTTTGCTTCTCCTGGCTCGGGGCATGCTGACAGCAATGCTTCACTGCTAAGGGCTACCCGCTGCTTTCCCTTCACTTTACATGGAAAGTGTGAGAGGGAGCTATGACTGCATGAATCTTTCTGCTATTCTGTTGGCTTGATGATAACAGCATCCTACTTGTTACAAACGTCACGAACAGCCACACAGCTGTCCTCAGTGTGCCCGAAATTAGGGTGATGGTTCTCAAAGAAAAGTCTCTCCGCATCAGAATCATCTGGGACACTGGTTAAAAATGTGTTTCGAGGGCCCATCTTCAGACTTAGTAAATCAAACTGTCTGGAAGTGGAACCCAAGAGTCCGCAGATCAACTTGCATCCTACAGTCTGAGGAGGTGTGAGATGCTCTGGGAGGAAAGAGCTCAGAGCTGATGAACTTGTCCCAGACTTACACGGTTATGAAATGGAGAAGCTGATATTTTAATCCAGTTCTGCAGGACTTCAAGGCCTACGTCGATTCCCCTACGCTCATTTCTAATTGCCAATGACAGGCACCTAAGTCTCACTAAACCACTCCTATCGATCTTAGGTACCATTTAGCTTATTAATGAACCCGCTTTCAGTGCCTTAAGATGCTGCATGCTATGTCTTTCCCACTCCTTTGCGGAAAAGAGATTTATCAAGAGTCGGGTTCCGGCCACCCTTTCCCTGTATCACTAGTGGTTCCTTTGCCTACCCCTCAACCGCGACGCCTTCCCTTCCCTCCCACCAGCCAGGCTTCCTCCTTGTCCTTCTCCGTAAGTGAAGGAATTTCCAATATCAAGTTCTGGGAAGTTTAAAATAAAAATTGAAAAGTCCATGCAGAGCCTTGGGACCTGAAAATAAATTTACAGAATGTCTTTAGATTCCTTGCACTTAATTACAACAGCTCTCTCATGTCTATGATATGGGAAGTGGTAATCATGATTCTCATTATAACTCTGTCCCTGACTTCATGACAGCATAATGCAAAAGCTATGGATCCCTCTATTTGGAAGTTTAGAAACAGAAAGGGATGAAAGGACAGGAAAGGAAACAGGGAAGGGAGGGGAGGGGAGGGGAAGGACCAAAGACAAGAGATCCACATTCAAACGTTGCACACATTCCGAGGATTACAGTCATGCCATCTTTACCAATAATAGACTATAGTCAAGGCTAGTGTTATTATAGTTTCAACTGCTTACAGTGTTCAAGTTGCAGGAAGCCCCTCTGTAACCCAGTTAGGAGAGGGAGGGAGATGTGGCTGAGATTCCAGGAGCGTCTACTCGGGTCCTGAGGCATGGCATCTTTCTGTTTAGGCTTTTATCTTAGGCCTGAATGAATGACTGTGGCAGTCCGCTTCGAACTGAGATCTTGCTCCAGGAATGTAACATGCACCTAGAACCCTGAAGTGCAAGCCTTTAGAAGACGATGGAGGAGAACCCAAGGACCAGAGTTCTGCATCTGGAAACCCAGTCTGTCTCTCAAGCAATTCTCAGAACTGAGGTTCCCAGATTGGCCATGCCTGACACTCATTTGTAAAGGGTTTTGAACTTCGGTCAAGGGGAAGGGCTTTAACCTGGCCTTTTTTCATATTTCTGTTTTTTTTAAGGTTGCAGGTTGCATTTCCTATTTTCCTTTAGAATTATCTCTTGCATTAGCTTTTTAATGATTTTTTAAAATTAAATCTTCTACCTCATCATTAGCTTTTTTTTTTTAATTGGCTTTATTTTTTAGAGCAGTTTTAGGTTCAAGGAAAAAACTGAGCAGAAAGTGCAGAGAGTTCCCACACACCCCCCTGACCCCACACAAGCACATCCTCCCCTCTCCACTATTATCCGCGTCTCCCATCAGAGTGATGCGTTTGCCACAATTGCTGAACCTACACTGACACATCATTATCACCCAGGTCCATGGTTTACATCAGGGTTCACTCTGGGTGTTGTACATTCTACAATTTGGGCAAATGCATAACGGCATGTATCCTTCACTATAGTGTCACACAGAGTATTTCACTGCCCTGAAAATCCTCTGTGGGTCATCATTTCACTCCTCCCTCTCCCCTAGACTCCTTAGCAGCCACTGATTTTCTTTTTACCATTTCTATAGCTTGCATTTTCCAGATGTCATATAGTTGGTATCATTCGCTATGTAGCCTTTTCTGATTGGCTTCTTTCACTTAGTAATATGTATTTAAGGTTCCTCCATGTCTTCTCATGATCTAGTGGCTCATTCCTTTTTAATACTGAGTAACGTTCCATTGTCTGGATGTACCGCTATTTGTTCATCCATTAATATGCTGAAGGACATCTTGATTGATTGGTTGCCATTTTGGCAATTATAAATAAATCTGCTTTAAGTATCTGTGTATAGGCTTTTGTGTGAATGCAAGTTTTCAATTCCTTTGGGTAAAGGAGCATGAGAGCTTGATCTTTTGGTAAGAGTATGTTTAGATTTTTAAGGTATTGACAAACTGTCTTTCAAAGTGGCTGTACCATTTTACACTCCCACCAGCAATGCATAAGGGTTCCTTTTGCTCTAAATCCTCACTAACATTTGTTGCTGTCGGTGTGCTGGATTTTGACCAGATGTGCAGTGGCATCCAAATACTGTCTCATCACTATACTTCTTTAGGTCTTAAATGAGAAAATTAGGTTACTGTCTCCATCTTGATGTCTCCTACACCTGTATTTCTGGCCCAGATCTCTCATCTAAGTTTCAGATTCACACATCTGACTTAGACCTTTCTACCTGAATGTACGTCACATTCTTCAAACTCAACACACCAGAATGAAACTCAGAGTTCTCCCTTCTGGCCTCCCTCACCTCCCTGATGAACAACAATTCCAAAAACCCTGCTTCTTTTTATTTAGCCCATCTACCTAACTGCCTAGAGTGGGAACCTGGGCTTCATCTTCCATTCTTTCACTCCTCACCAGTCCAATCAATCAACCAGTCCTATGAGTCTCCTAAATATTTCTCAATTCCATTCATTCCTCTCCACGCTTACTGCCAATATCCTAATTCAGGCCACCCCACAAAAGCCTCCCGCTGCCCTCACAGTACAATTCAAACTCGTTAACACCGCATGGACGATTTCTATCTCAAAGTGTTAATGTGCATCAACTCATAGGCCTGGCCCTGCCTTTACTTGTGCCAAAAACAACTGGCTCCTGCGTGAAAGGTAGAATACAGAGCATAGCAACTTTTACAGATGGAAAGAAGAGGCTTATTTCAGATAAACTATCTTTTTTTTTGTTTTTTTGTATTGTAATGTTTTATTTCTTAAGTTCTAATACATCATTCATCAATATTACTAACTGGTTTAATAACATATTTTGAGAAAATGGAAAATTGACATGTTAAATGTATAATTTTCACTTATATTTTCTCTTTGTCTTTTTTTCCCCACTTTTTTTTTCTTTTAGTTGAAGTGTAGTCAGTTTACAACGTTGCCTCAAGTTCTGGTGTACAGCATCACGTTTCAGTCACACACAGATACATATATACATAAATTCCCCTTCATATCCTTTTTCATTATAGGTTACAATAAGATACTGAATATAGTTCCCTGTGCTATACAGTAGAAATCTGCTGTTTATCTATTTTATACATAGCAGTTAGTATCTACAAATCTTGAACTCCTAATTTATCCCTTCCTACCTCCTCCCCACTCCCCGGCCCACAACCATAGTTTGTTTTCTATGTCTGTGAGTCAGTTTCTGTTATGTAAATAAGTTCATTTTTAGTTATCACAGCTAAAGTTTCACTTGTTACATTTAACATTACTTACTTTCAATGATAAAATATTATGCATATAATTGTAACACTGGGGATGTAGAGCGTCTGGGCAGAGAATTTATTATCCCTGTAGAAACTTTACACATTATAGAAGGCATGTCTTAATGGAAGAGACACATTGATTTTCCTGTCCGTATACAACAGATGTGCAAGTGCTAACATTCCACATTATTTTTTAAAATTTTATTTATTTATTTATTTAGATTTTGGCTTTTGTTTTGTTTGTTTTGGGGGGGGGGATTAAGTTTCTTTCTTTCTTCATTTTTAAGCTGAGGTACTGGGGATTGAATCCAGGACCTCCTGCATGCTAAGCATGCACTCCACTACTGAGCTGTACCCTACCCCTTACATTATTAACCTTCCTCAAAAGACTTACTGCAGGATGTTTTCTACAAGGAATTTTATCTACTGTGTTTCTCTGGCACATGTGGACTCAATACCTCATTGCTTTTCACTGTGAACATGTCATTTTTTATTGCTCTATGTCATCCATCTATTAAGCATGCCACTTGATATATGCTTCCTCTGCAAGTAGGTAGAAATCTCAAGGCCATGAGCAGTATCACCTATTTTTTTTTAATGTTTTTAAAATTTTTTTGGGGGGGGGGAGGAATTAGGTTTATTTATTGACTATTTTTTTTAGAGGTCCTAGGGATTGAACCCAGGAACTGTGCATGCTAGGCATGCGCTCTACCACTTGAGCTACACTCTCCCACCTCGCCTATTTTTTTACTACAATGAAACCTCCCTCACAACTTCACACTAAAGCACCAAGTCCCTCCAATCCAGAATTCTTGAGCTTTACAACGTTCTTTTGAGCTTCAAAGCCATATAATTTAACTACAAATTATAAAGCTGCCTAAAGGTGAACATATTCACATGTCTGATAGGCATCTCAAAGTCTATATATCCCCAAAACACAAAGTAACTTTTAAAAGTCAAACCTGTGTCTCCTCAATTGTTTTCTCCCTCCGTAGCAGAAAATTTTCACCCATAACTGCTCTTTCACGATCACCAAATTCTAAATCCTGCGATCACAAAAGACTCTTGTATCTGTCACTCCTTCTTCCACTGGCCCTGATCACAGCCAGGCCACAATTCTCTCACTTAGACCACAGCAACAGTCTCCCAAAAGGATTGCTCTGAATTGGTAGAATCTACCCTTTGTATTTGTCCTGCTAGTTTCCAAACATTGACAGAATCACACTTATGGACTCAAAATAACTTATACAAAATAAAGTCCAAACTCCTTGCTATGGCCATTCCGGGCTTCTCCACGTATTATCCTTAGCTTCATCCTAGCTGGCTGGCTTATCGAGAAGTGTGTCTCCTTGAAACTCCTGGAGTAGGACTGCAGGGCCTCCCCCACCCCCGTGTTTACGTAGATACTAGTAAACACGTACTAGTTTTGTTGAATTGGAGTCATTAACGTTACTCTCACATGTGGTGACTGCTCAGCTGGAAATGCAGCCGCACTGGCTGTGTGTGTCTCAGTACCACAATTTACTCGGACGCTCCAACTGCTTCCGAGCAGCGTTATCATCTTTGGGGCAGCCCAGCAGCAGGGAAGGCTGACTGTGGGCAGTTACCCGCTTTCTTTAGCCTGGGGTTTGGAAAGGGAGTCCTGGTTTACTTTCAATATTCCTCTCATAGATCTGACCTGACTCCAAAATTGCATGGGACCTGCAGAGATAAAACGTGACAAAACCCATAATATGAACTTTTTTTTTTTTTGGCATTCATAGCCTCGGTCTTATCATAAGCACTGTGTTAATTTAAGTCAGGAAAGCAAAAAACCAAAAACAAAAACGCACTGAACAGCCAAAATTCACAGAGCAGCCACAGCCCGGCGCCTCCTCAAGTCTCGCGAGAGAGGAGGAAAGGCTCCGGCGTCTCCCTGTTTCTCGCGAGAACCGAGGGCTCCGGCTTCCCGTTCGCCGAGACCCGGGCAGGTCGCTGGCGGCGGCAGCAATGGCGGCCCCCTTGTCCGAGCGGCTGTTCTCGCTGGAGCTGCTTGTGGACTGGGTACGCCTTGAAGCCGGGCTGCTGCCGCCGCCCGCGGTCGCGGTGGAAGAGCAGGAGCAGGCGGAGGAGGAGGAGGAGGAGGCATCGCCGCCGCGGCCCTCGCGTGGCCTGTGCCCCGCCGTGGCCTTCCGCCTGCTGGACTTCCCCACGCTGCTGGTTTACCCTCCCGGCGGCCCCGCCGCCCCCGCCCCGGAACCTCGGCCCGGCCTGGTCAGCTTCGGTCGCGGCAAGTCCTGTCTGTTCCGCCTGCACGGCGCCACCTTGCACCGCCTGCTGCTTCGGACGCCGCTTTACGCCTTGCTGCTGCAGCTGCCCCCCGGGCGCCCGACTGCCGCCCCGCAGCTCCTAGGAGCCTGCAGCATCTCGCTGGCAGCCGCGGTGCACAAGGTCCTGGGGCCCGCCGCCTCCGGCTGCTCCCAGGGTCATCGAGGGAGTTTCCCTCTGCATGACCGGGAGGGGAAGCGGACTGGGGACATTGCCTTGGGCTACCGCCTGACCGATCTGGGAAGCAGCCTGCTGGGCCATCTGGAGCGGCCAGTCACTTCCACAGGAGGTGGAGTGGCGGGTGCAGAGGTGCAGAAAGCAGTAGAGGTCAGTTCCCAAACCTTGCCGGGGAGACAGCAGCTACAGCTGCCAAACTCAGAGCCAAGCCCAAGAGATGCTGATAAGCCTCTGGTGGATGTAAAAATCTCAGGGGCACAGAAGGATTTGAAGGAAAAAGTTTTCCACAGCAAGACCAACTCTGATAACACGGGTTCCGTGGAGAATGGCAAAACTAGCTATGTTATTTGTTCAAGCGGTAGCAGCAAGAAAAGTGTTAGCCCCCCAAATCAGGAAGTCACAGAGTTGGATGTTGAAACCAACATAATTTGCCCTCCTCCTCTGTATTACACGCATCTGACCCACAAAAAGGCACCTCCTAAACAGGGTAAAATCACCATTGAGCCCCAACTGAATGCAGCTGAGGAACTGGATGATACTTTTCTGGCAGGAAAACTTGTAAATCCCCCAGCACGTACTAACCCTCTAGAACATACAAATTCTGCAGCACATGAGAGGCCTCCAGTGCTTATAAATCCTTCACACGTTCAGGATATAGGAGCAAGTAATCAAACTACAGATCATTCTCAAACTGAACAAAATAGAATTAATACTATAAGGCAGCTGCCTTTATTAAATGCTTTGTTGGTTGAATTGTCCCTGTTATACAACCAACCCGTGGCAAGCCCTACTCATATACATCCTCACTTAGCCTGGTTATATAGAACTGAAGATAAGAAGTCACCAGAATCTTCTGCTAAATCCACATGTAAATCTGAATCTAAGGATAAGCTTTCTGTGGGGGAAAATGAAAAGTCAGGGAGTCTTCTGTATAAAAAGAACGAAAGTGAAAATCTTAAGAAAGCTAAGTGTTTTGAAAAGAAAGGTGGTACCCCCCAAAAAAGAGTTCCAAGGGGGAAGCTACTTTATGGCTTAACAAATACACTAAGATTGCGTTTAAAGCAAACAAATCCTGATATGTTGGTAGTACATGAAAAGAGAGAACAGTATAGAAAAATGCAAGCACAGATATTAGGTGCAAAACTCAGAATTTCATCATCCAAAGTTAAGGTAGTAAATTTTGCAGAGCAACATCAGAAGCCACATCAACTGCCTAAAGATAAGTATTTAGAATCAGATGCATCTTTTGCTGAAAATAGTGGTACCTCAAAGCAAGTTAGTGTTGCTTTTGATGACCCCAGCATGACTAAAGAAACTCAGCTGAAACGTGCAACTGAAAAGACAGTTGATTGTGGTGAAAATGGAACCAGTAATGATTTATTGGAAGAAATTGTGAGTCCTGCAGACTCCATTGTCTCAGAAAGGTTTATCCATACAAATACGGTGGAAGGAAAAGTGGAAATGAAAGCCCCAAGTCTGTTTGTTTTCCAGCAGGATGCAGCTGTTGACCAAATCATAGTAGGTAAAGAAATAGATGACAGGCAGGGCAAAGTTACTGATAATGACATTCCTACTGCTGATAGGAGTGAAAATAGTCCAAGTAAAAGCAGTTGCTCCAAAAGCATCTCAGAACTAAAGTCTTCAGGTGACTTCACCAGCCCTTGCTATTCTGAAGACACCAGCAGAATTTTACAAGCTCATGACAGCAGACACAGTCAACACACGAGTCAGTCTAGTGAAACAAGACCGTCCATGAGGAAAAATGGCAGTGAGAAGAGTTCTATTCTTAGCCCACCTTTTTCAGCTGGATCACCAGTGCTCTCACACAAAAGATTCCATATTTCAAAGACTCAAGGTAGAAGTTTGGAGGAAGCATCTTATGTCTCTACCAGTGACTTCTCCTTATCCCATTGGACTGAGGAAAAAGAAAACCAGATAGACCAATATAGCATGCATAATTCTAAAGTTATAAAGAGGGATCAAGACATCTCTACTAAACTTAAGTCAAGAACTGATCGCAAGTCCTCAGAAAAAAGCCAGTCACCTCGAACATCTCAAGTGAGTTCTTATCTGCCTTCTAATTTGTCGGAATTAGAACTTAACGTCCTAGATAGCAGCCCTTCAGATCACTTTGAAGAAGACAATGATGACATTTATTCACTAAACATTTCCAAGCAATGCAAAGATATTTGCGAATTGGTAATAAATAAACTTCCAGGATATACAGTGTAAAAATATGTGCTTTTTAAATAACGTTTAATGTTTTATAACCTGTGTATGCTGTTAGTGAAAGTTTTTAATAGCTCTACATTATTTTCATTACATAAGTTTATGTGAATAATTCTTTTTCAGAATATGTGTTTGTCATTCCTTCGGTGTTTAAATAGTATTCTACCGTTAAATCTGACAAGATTGATCATGAAACCACTTTATAACCTAGGTAAGATTTAAGTTGTTTAATATTATGAGAATAAAAATATCTTCTTAAACTGTCTCTATTAAGTATCCCAAAGTATCAATCACCCTAGAGCTGACTTCATACACACCATTGTAAAAAGGCTAGTTAAGAAGGATCGCCTCAAGTTTTAATGGAGATAAATTGTTTAACAAATATAGAAGACTGACTTCTGTAAGACTTACCCTACAGAAAGGTGCAGAAGAATGTAGGACATAGCCCTCGCAGTTGTAAGAGCTTACTGTTTTATATAAATACTCTTTAGGGGAATCTTTCTGGACACATGCACATTCCATATCTCCAATAGGTGAAGTCTTTTTTATATGCTGTCATAGTTCTCTGTATGTTTTTCTAAATCACAATTTTGGTGTGTGTGTGATTGTTTGACTAATGTTTAGCTTATGATAGGCTTGAGTTCTGTGATGGAAGGAACCGTCTCTGTTTCGTGCACGGATATGGTCTTATATAGCACAGATTCTGGCATGTGGCTGGGGTGCAGTAAAAACATTTGTTGAACAAAGAAATGATGGCCATGCACTTAAAATATCTAATGGGAGGGATTAGAATTAAGCAGTAAAAACAACCAGAAGTCCTAAAAATGTCCTTTTGGAGACATGGTTATTTGATGGTAGTATTTTTGTTTCGCTGAATATCGGCATCCTTGAGGTCTTCTCTGAAGTATTCAGAGAAGGGACCTAAAAAAAATTGTCTTCTTGTATAGTTTCTCGTATGTAAATTCAATTTATTGTCATTTCAGCTTGTTCAATAGTTATTTTTAGGGTATGAAAGTTTGTATTTATGAAGTCTGGTGGTAATTTCTTACAGTGATTTTATACTTAGACCTCACTCTGTGTTCAAATATTTACAAATGTTTTCTTCTATGTATGTTACATTTTTAATTTTTACACTTTTTTTAATATAACTAGTAGTTTTCGATGTATGAGGTAAGACCCTAATTTTCCTTCCTTTAGAAGTAAGTAAATAGTTATGTAAGTGTTATCTTTTGAATGACCATAATAATAGAATTTAGATAGATGGTAAGAGGTGAGGATAGTATATTTTAAAGGAACAAAATGAATAAAAGATCGATGCTGAGACTAAGCATGATGTATTCGTGGGACTGTGAAACTCTTGTCTTGATTAGAATGGTAGAATCATACTACAGAGTGGTAGAAAGAAGATTTGTTGAGTAAGAAAAGTCCCAGATTACAGGGAGCTTCAAATGCCAAGCATAATAGTAAAGTCCTAAGCAGTAGAAACAATAGAGTATTTTAATTTATAAATGAGCACCAGTAAGTAGTCAGTGAGGTTTGAATATTTTAAGTTATTGAAATAGTTATGTAGAGGTACAGAAAGTTCTGAAATATGAACTGTTTTTAACAGCTAATGACTATGATCTTAATTTTGTGGTAAATGTAATGTAGATAGTATATCAAGTCGCAAAATCAAAATAATTTAGTGGTAGGTGCTGAAGCTAGATATTCAAATGACGTCAATGTGGTCTATAAATTGTTACCAGTTTTCCATGATTATGGAGGAGACAAAATATAAGCAATATCAGAATCATCAGAGAAATAATTCTTTTAAAACTTTTATTTAAAGTCGTCTGATGAGAACAGGTGAGGGAAGTGATGAATTCAGTGTCTTTAAGGTACAACAAAGACTAAAGAACTAATGAACTTTAAATCACAAGATTGAGTGAGTGAATAAACTTCTCTTTGAGTCATTCCATGAATGCCTATTTCTAGAATTGTGGTATTGGTTTTTCTAGCTTAACTCTAGTGAAAATACCTGTTTTTGTGTGGTTGGGACCTCCTGCTTGCATCCTGTCTCCAAATGCTACTTCCTGTTTTAATTCTACAATGTATAGACTTGGGTCTTTAAGGTTATCATAAGAGGTACCACTCCTGAGGTCTCACTTATCTCTCTAATTGCTTAAAATCACTGAAATATGAAATAGCATTTCAGGGTCATAAATAAGGGAGACTGTCATTCAATTGTGTGTAAAATTGAGCTACTGCGATCCAGCCTTTCTGAGTAGCTTGGGTACCTTCACTGCTGCGGGCAGAGCTGAGTGGGCCTGAGCCACGGAAGTGGAGCCATGGCCGACCTCTGTGCCGTGTGAACACCTGCGCTCGGGAGGCCGCTGTCGGTGGCGGCAGGTCCTTTGAACTCTCACCGTAAGCAGATGTGAAGAAGGCTGTGCGGATGCGAACATCCAGCGTGCTGGGTTTTCCCCGTCGTATGCGTGCTGTCGACGTCTTCAGAAACTAAGAACAAGGCCACTGAACTCTCATGTGCTTGTGCCGTTCTGTGGAGAGCCACCCCTTCACGTCCCAATTAATTTCATTTTTCTGCCTGTACAAGCAGTGCATTTATTTTGGAATCCAAGTAGGAACCAAACTTTTCTTGGTTGCGAACATGTAGGTCAAGACTATAAGTTTAAAAAATCAATTTTTAATTATCATGTTGTGTTGTTGGCAAGGCAAAGCAATTTCATAACAAAGCAACACTGAAATGAGATAAATATTATTTATATTTGTCTGGTCATAAACTGTCCTTGGGCCTAGAAATAGAGCCATCCTTATCTAGAGACTTTGTACAGAATGACAGTTTATGAGACTTGCTGGATCCTTCTCTTCTCACTTTTAACCTGAAACAAGGAGAACTTACTTGGTCAAGGACCAAGGCTTATTTAACATTTTTCTCCAGAGATCTAACTGTCACACCAGGAAATAACAGCCTTGGGTTTGAGCGTTATTAGGTTGGAGTGCCAAGCCACAGTGGAAGTAGAATTTACTTGTTTTCCAAGCATTTCTTAAATCTCTGTTATACAAATAATGTATATAAATTCTGGGGGAAAAGTAGAAAACTCAGATAAGAGTTTTTGCTTCAAAATTGTGTATTAAGGAAAAGTTGTGGTCCTTTCAAAGTCCTACTGAAAAGAGAGAGGTGATGTAACAATAAGAATGAGCCCAGAGTAGCCTTGGAGAACAAGGAAAATGCTGGGGGTTGACAAAAGACGGTTGGAGGAACTTCTGGAAAAACAAAGCAGATGGGATTAGGTTGATGAAAAATGGACTGAAATCTCCTTTTCAGCGTAGCCCAGGGGGGTGCTGCTGGAGAGGGAGGAGACGGTGTTTTCTAACAGAGCCCGAGAGAAATTCCAGGTTCACTCGGCAGGCCTCTGGAAGGAGCAGGTCCTGGGCCCCAGAGGGTAGAAACCGAACCCTGAGTGTGATGGGGAAGCTGGGGCTGGCCTAAAGGTTATCTACTAGGAGAGGTGTTGGGACCAGGGAGAAAAACTAGTATTTTTGCTTTTGACACCAAAACATTAATAGCGTCTTTCTCAGTTTAATGGGGGAGACCACTAACCCTAGTGGCAAATTAAAATGAGACAGATGAATGGTGTTTGCATCTTTGATCATGTCATGCTATTTTTTTTTTTTTTGAGATTATTCGTTATAGGATTTGCGTGGGGATTGAGTCCAACAACACGCGTCTAGCATATACAACGGGGAACGTGCGAGTGAGTATTGGGGGCGGGTTTAATCTTACAAAGGATGTACTGGTATCTGTATTCCACCCTCAGGGGATATATTTTCAATAAAACCTCAGTCAGGAAATCAACTCTTCCTTCCAGAAGGTTAAAACAAGCTTTCTACCTGACATTGTAACTGGGTAGGAGACCCCTTGGCAGCAGGAGTCTGCAGAAAGGTTTGGCTTTTAATAAGGAATGTTTGTGTTTGCCCAGGAGCAGGCCTGAGTCACAGCGCAGGAGATAACAGCTCAAGGTCACAGGCTGGAAGGAAAGTCTGTGGAGTGGAACGGGTCCACGAGTCAGTAAATGAGTTCGTTATTACACAATCAGAAACCTGTATTTGCGAGCTTGACTATTAAGGATACCGTATGTTTTATTCGTTTGTTTTTGGTGTTCTTCCTGGTTTTAATGTAGGCCTTTTTGAAGGCTCTTGCAGTAGAGCTGTAAAAGCAGCAGGAACTGGATTTGGTTGTGGCTCATAACTGAGCTGAAACCCTAAAGGAGGAGCAGGGTACCCCTAGGGTCTGCGATTGAAAAACCAAGGAAAGCGATCCAGCCCCTTTTCCACCCAGAGATTTCTGCTGCAGCTGTTCTCTCCTGGAAGCCTCAGAGGGGTTTGCTTTTTTGTTTCTTTAAGGGAGGCTATTCAATTACAGGGAGTGCCACACCCGTCAACTGCCTGGAGTACCATATTTCATAACGTATGATTTTGGTGTCAGCCCTGTGGAGTGAGTTGGGACTGAATTCTGGGCTCAGAATGACATTAAAAAAAAATGATGGATTGCTTTAGATGTGGAGAAACCTGTTGTCAAAAGAGTTGATCTAAAAAAATTATTGCTTGTGTATCCAGAATTCTTAAGAATATTTCCAAGTACTTTGGGACAGTATTTGTTAACCTGAGGGAAAAGATCTTTCTCATCTGAAAAAGTTCCAAGTGTGAATGTTGGCATCTAGTCAGCAAAGTACTCCGAATCCCTGATACTCTGTGTGACAGCCAGAAGCCAGGTCCTAGCGGGGCTCAGGTTTTACCTTCAGATGGAGCCGCCTTGCGTCCTCGTGCGCCTTCTCTGGAGTATGTGATTCCTGGGGACTGATCCTACTTCACTGATCATGGTGTGAGCTCCACTGTCAGCCTCTAAGAATCAATGTAAAGAGGTGGGATTTCACTAAAAGGATGGCCTTACTTTTCACTGGGAAATAAGATTGCTGGAGAAAAAAAAAAAAGGTATTTTGGTTACATGGTCTCCATTGGTGTCATTAATTTAATGCTAATGCCTTCTCACACTGAATAGCATTTTACCGCTGGTGAAGGACTGCCACTGGCTCACTTCCTCCCCAGGAGAGCCCTCTGAGTCACTGATACAGATGGGAAAACTGAGGCTGTTTTCCACATCCAGTGCCTTTCTCACTTTCATAGGAAAACTGAAAGGCTCTTGTTATATAAATCCTAGGAAGTTAGTGTTCCTTCAATACTTATTTCCAGAGTAACACTGGATAGCAATAGTCCATAATTAGATAAAATTCCACTTTTAAATATTATAAAACTGTCCTGTATCTTAGCCCTCCCTATTATTTCTGTGTATTTTATTTTTATCTTCTAACTCGATTGTTTTTACTAAACCAAATGTCTGCATCGACAAGGAAGTACCCACCTTTATGCTGAGAATGTGATTATATTGTCATGAATCCCGGTGTGTCATTGAAAAGCAGGTGAAGTTGTTGGGCAATTAACAGTCAGAGAAGAAAGCTTGAATTCATAGGAATTTGGAGCTAGAAGATGAATATAAATCTAAATATAAATCTATATAAATCTATTTATACTTATATAAATATAAATCTAGGTCACCTTCTTCATTTTATAACTAAGGAATGTGGGCCCCCAAAATGGAGTTTGCTAGTCTCTTGCCCCTACTTGAGATTCTTTCCATTAGAACGTGCCACTTAATGTGTCAAACTGGAAACATAGCAAACCCAAATTGTGTGTCTAGCAGATATTCTAGAACATTCATACTGAAAACACTGACGAAAAAAATTACTGATTGCAAGATAGGAGAATTTGTTGTCTGTGCCACAGGGAAGGTGTTTGTGTTTAGGGTCAAAGAGACCTACAGACTCCTGGCTCGCCCACTCACCACTTGACCTTAGGCAAGTCTGTCTGGGACTAATTTTCATGTCTGTGAAATGGAGAAATCAATAGTATTGATCTCATAGGATTTTAAGGATTAAATGAGGTAATATTGTAGGTAAGTGATTAGCATGATCCTTGATAACTATCGAAATATGTTAGCTATTATTATTTCTCAGAATCTGATAATAATGCAGACTTTTTCCAGCCTGGTTAGCCAATTGGTAACATCAACCTTTAAATTTCTCCTCAAGCCAGAATGGGTTCATCGATGCTCTGAATCATTCTAAGTTTCCATTGCTTACTTTTCCACATCCGTGGACATACAGCTTCAGAAGGAAGCTTAGTACCAGGGGAGGCTCATCTTCCTGAAGAACATTTTTGTTTTTATTCCACACAAGAATGTATATCGCCTGTCAGGTTATCTGTTACGTTAGCCGTCAGAAAGCTCAGATACAGATGTCAGCGTTTGTTTTCTGTTACTGCTTGCTGCCAGTTGTTGGTACAGTTATCTCTTCCTTTTCCTTAGCTCATTTTTATCTCTCTCTTCCTTTAATCTCTCCTTCCCCCCTTCCTTTCCTGTGTCCCTGTAAACTTTTGTGTAGTATGTGTTTTATGCAGATTTTCACTGAAGTCTAACATTCATACATAAAAGTGCACAAATGACAAGTGTGGGGCCCGGTGAGTTTTCCAAAGTATCACTTTGGTGTAACAGCTCCAGATCCAGAAGCCACAGCCAACTGCAATCCTGGCAGCCTCCTCAGCTCCCCTTCAGCTGCTGTTTCCCCTGCCTGACCCTCACAAAGAGAGATGCTGTCCCAAACCCAAGCACCTAGATGAGTCCCACTTGATCATGCACACATCTGTGCTCAGCTCCTTTTGCTTAAACTTACCTTTGTGAGATTTGCCCACATTGTGGCATCTAGCTTGTACACATTTGGCTGATTATCCTTAGGTCCACCTGGGTTAGGAATGGAGATGACCACAGACCAGGGAGATACCCTGCACGTTCTTGACGTCACCCTTGTTCTCTGAATTTACTCTCGAGACGGGTTATGCAAGCCGACCCCTCACAGTCCTGGGTGTACTTGTATAGCGGATGTTTTCCTGGCCGTCAACCGTTACAACATATGGCACCTCTAAGAAGCACCAGAAGACTGAAATACTCTGATTTCTGTGCTTTGAGTGCATTTCTTGAAATAGCTTCGTTATAAAACTCACAACAAATAAAACTTCCTTTGACACTCTCAGAGTGTTAGGAAGAGCTAGACTGGTGCGGATTTAGACCACTTGGTACCTGCATTTAAATTTTCAACATTCTTTTTAGAGGCAGCCAGTTTCACCGCGTGCATTTGACAGAACAAGAATGTAAATGAATGTGTTTGATCTCGAATCTGTGGACCCTCTCACTTGTTTTTATTGTGTAAATATTTTAAACATTGAGAAGAAAAAGTAATACAACAAAGTCCTATGTGCACATCACCCAGATGTAAGCCCGAGCTGGCTTTGTGCCATGCTTGCAGCCCCCCCACTTCTCTCTCTCCCTCCCCCTCTAACAGAACTCTTGTTCCCTCTCTCATAAACAAAACATACGGCTACCACTGACAGCCCCTTTGCTTCCTCTCCCATTTCTTTGCCGTCCCTCCCAAGGGGTAACCATCACTCTGGTTAGTGTGTGCCCTTTCCATTTCCACGGTGAGGCATACAGGTTGCTTGCAGACTTCTCTTACTACAAACAATGCTGCAATGAATATTTTTGTCCCTCTGTGCACATGCACTCAAATTTCCTTTGGGTTTTATGCCTGGAATTGGAATGGCCAGGGTTCTACGCTACGCGCACCTTCAGCATCGCCAAATCACTCTCCAAAGTGGTTGAACCAGTTTACTGTGCTACCAGCAGCAGGTGAGAACGCCCCTCTCTTCATATGCTGTCACAAAACTTGGTAAATACTAGACATTTTTGTTGCCATGTTTAACTGTCATAACTTTACAATAAGTATTGATACCGAGAAAGACAAGTCCACTCCCTTCTTCCTGTTTTATATTGTCTAAGCCGGCAGTTCTCAAGCTTTTTGAAGCTTTTACACTCTTAGAAATTATTGAGCACTGCAAAGAGCTTTTGTTTATGTGGATTATTTCTATCAATATTGACTATAATTTGGAAGTGTGAAGTTTTTAAATGTGTAGTCTTGATTCATGTAAAAGTGACATGAGTAAACCTATTACATATGAACGTGAGTAACATTTTTCAATAAAAATAACTAATATTCCAAAACATAAAGGTTATAGGAATGGCATTGTTTGATACTTTTGTGATCTCTTCAATGTCTGGCTTAACAGAAGACAGCCATATTCCCATATCTGCTCCTGCATTCAGTCTTTTGTAATATTACCTGTCATGTAGCCTCTGGAAAACTCCACCCAAGTGAGGGAACAAGAATGAAAAAGGCAAATAATGTCTCAGTATTGTTACAAAAATAGTTTTGACCTCATGGACCACCCCCACCACCCAAAAGGGTCTCAGGGATCCCTGGATCCACACTTTGAAAATGCTATTCTAGGTTATTCTTGGTCCTTTTACTTCCATGAATTTTAGGATCAGCTTACGGAGTTCTGCAAAACAGGCAGAACATTTTATTTGCAGGGCATGGAATTTATAGATTCATTTGCTAAACCTGACATATTCATGATATTGGGTCTCCATAAACATCCTATAGCTTTAAGCTCTTTTTAGTGTCCTTCAATAACACTTTAACTTTTTTTTTTGGTCAGGTGTTATGTTTATATACTGTGTTTTAATTGGGTAACTTACATGTTTCACTGCTATTGTGAATGGACCATTTTTTAATGTATATTTCCAAAAAAAATGTATATTTCAAATTGGCTGGTTGCTGGTATTGATTTTTGTACATTGAGGTTAATTCCAGGACCCTTACTAAGCTCTTCTTTTTTCTTATGTTCTGTCTGTAGATTTTCTTGGCTTTTCTATGTAGACAATCACATTTACAGTTTTGCAGCTCTATATACGTCTTTTTTGAGGGGAAGGAAAAGAGGTATATTGTGTTGGCAAGGACTTCTTCTTGTCCCCTGTTTGTCAAGAACTGAGCTGAATGGTCAAGTGACAAGATCGTCAATTAAAACAAGACAGAATTACAGTAAGTCAGGCCCTACTGCCACAGTATAAGCGAGAGTCTAAACAGAAAAGGGGGCTGGTTCCATCAGTGCTTAGTTTCCCCAAAAGAATGGCACTGGGTGAGGGTCAGATGTACCAGCCTAAAGGAGAATCATCCCATCCCAGTGGAAGCTCCCCCCCCCCACCAAGGCTCCTGCCATTTATGGACCCAGGATGGCCCGGGGAGGAGAGATGGGGATGGGCTGGGACAGTACTGAGTACTGAGTCAGAGTGGAGCCAAGTGTCTCCAAGCCCAGGTGGTCTTGGAAGAGGCACCTGAGAAAGACCCTCAGTCAGGTGGCTTCCAAATGCAGGCGTTTGGGGGAAGAATACAGCTCTGCATACAGGTGCTGTGAGGGGCTGGGAAGGGGCTGAGTCCTTGGCTGCAACTCCCTCCTTCCTGACTGTGGGGAGGGCAGCTCTCCCGCCTGAGTCCTGCCACGTAAAGCGTTGCTAATTGACAAGGGGCAGGGGTGGGGGGAGTAGGGATGCTCAAAGAACACACATCAGATGTCGGCCTAGAACTGGATTCCTCAGTGCTAAATGAAGCAGTGATTATAAGCACCCTTCTCTTACTCCTGACTTTAGAAGGAATGTTTCAAATAGTTCACGACTATACCCTCATATATGGTGTTCACTGCAGGTGCTTGAGAGGTACGCTTTAGGAGGAAGTTCCCTTTAATGCTTACACTGTTAGCGTTGAACTTGATTTCTTAATCATAAGTATGTCTTGAATTTCATGAAACACTTTTCTGTATCTGTTGAGCTAATCACGTGCTTTTTCTTCTCTACTCTGGCCACGTGGTGAATGAAAGTAGGAGAGTTTCCAATGCCAGATGGCCCTCCTGTCTTGGTCCTGATGCATTCTGCTTTATGTATTGCCGTATTTCACTCGCCAATATATTATCTGTAATTGCCCTTTATCCATACTGTTTTTACCTACTTTTCATACCAGGATTATAAGAGCCATGAAAAGTAAATCGTGGAACTATTTCTGTTCTCTGAACTGGTTTGGATGAGATAGGAGTGATCTGGCCTTTAAGGGTCAGCAAAAATTTGCTTGTGAAATTATTCAAGCGTGATATTTCTTTGTGGTAGAATTTATTGCTTAGATGGTTTGGGGGACCTGATTTTATGTGATTAAAAAAACCCAGTGGATGGTCGTTTCCTAAAGCTTAAAAAAATGTACTGTACTCTTTATACTGCCAAAAATGTGCTCACATGTTTAATTAAAGCTTTTATGTAATTTTGAAAAGTAGAAGAGTTGAGAATTGACTGACTCCAGTGGGCGCATTTCCGGATCCACCTTACTGACCTCCGGGGTGTACTCAGTCTACTTGCCCACTTTGTTTCTCAAAATCCCTCTACTCTCCTCTCTTGAATTCCTCACCGTCATATTTTTTTGGAGAGTCTCCTGGACTCTCGGAACCCATCTCCTTTTAGGCTCCTTTTACTCAGCATCTGAACTCCTGTGCTGCTTCTTGGTCACTCTTAAACCTTCTAAGTATCTCATCTCTCCATTGCTTCTCAAACCGCCTAGATGGTGATGATGTCTCAGTTTTGATCTCCAGCACAAACCTCTCTGCTGAGTTCCCATCTCAGAAGAATATCCCCAATTTAGAAGGTACAAAACATGACTTGATTCCTGCCCCCTAAAACAATTCCAGTATTAGCTGTATGTGTTGGACATTCTCTGTCTGCAGCTTCATATCTACTCTCGACCTCTGTGGTGTGCATCCACAGATGGACTGGATTCCAGCTTCTGTTCTGGGTCCATCAGGGGAAGGCACTGGCAGCAGATTGGAGGGCTGTGGGAGAGGAACGTTGGGATACTGGGTCCCCTGACTCCCTCAGAGGCTGGCAGGGTTGCTGGAGGCTGCATTTGGTGTAGAAAGGTCACGGTTTTTACAGGGCATCCCTCTATGGCCGTGGCTACAACTCTACTGTCTCTGAGTTCCTTGCCCTTTTCAGGGCTGAGGATGGTGATGGCTCCTGGCGTGGCTGGTGCCAGGCCCCTCACTATCGCTGTGGGCTTTCTTAACTCTGCCACGGTTTTGTAATTAGTTCCTTCATTCCACATTCCTCAGTTACCTTGTTTGAATGCAGCCTCTGTTTCCTGCCAAGACCCTGACTGATGGGATGGCCCAGCCACAGTAAATCACCACCACCTCTCTGGTTGCTCCGGACAGAAAACAGCGTCATCATCCCATCTGTTCACCTCCCACCCTGATCCACCCCATCGATGCTGCTTCCTACACACATCCTGAAATGAGCCATTTCTCTCCTCACGGGGACTCTTTACCGGTCTCCCCATTTTCACTCTTGCCTCTTTCAGTCTATTCACTGCATAGCCGACAAAGTCATCTTTTGAAAATAGAAGTCACATCATATTTCTTCACTGCTTAAAACTCACTAATGGTGTTCTCTTAGATTCTGAGTAAAATCCAAGTTCCTCGTCAGAGACCTACAAGGCTTTGTACAATCGGACCTCTACCTACCTCTCCAAATTCACCTCACACCGCCCTTCAGCTTGTCCCTTGATGCTCCAGGCGCACCGTTCTCCCATTGTTCCTTGAACGTGGTGAACCCATTCACGCCTCAGGACCTTTGTTCATGCTTTTCCCTTTAGAGGGAACCCGCGATCCCCTACACCGAACAGTGGTACTCTGCTCTGTGCACGCGCCTGTGTATCCTTCATGTTTCAGATGACACATCATTTCCTCAGAGAGGCCTTAGGACGATCCTATCCAGTTAGCTTACCTGTTCCACCTCGCCCACATCCATTATTTCCTGTCATTGCACCCTGTTGATGCCTCTAGATTATATTACAAGAAAAATTGTTCAGGGTAACAGTCTTTTCTACTTGTCTCTGTTCTTCCTAGGTTTCTGTCTTCTTCGTTCAACTATAAACTTTCTGTGACATGCTTATATTCTGTTCACTGCCATGTGCCCAGTTTTTAATACAGCTCTTTGTATTCTGTATTCTGGTACACAATTGAGTCTGATAAATATTTGTTCAATGCATAGAGACTTAAAATATCCAAGTAGGGGAAAAAAATAGTGTTTTCCTTAAGAGGTTCAACAACAAATGGCAATGGAAACTGAAAAGATGAGTTTCTTAACAAAAAAGAGAGAGGGGGAGAGAGAGAAATAGACTATATATATATTTTCTCTTTTTCCCCCTGAAGGAATGATCAACACTTAGATGTTCTTAGCCTGTTGAGGATTCAGAAAAACCACTTAGCTGCAGAGGAAATTTCAATTACACAATGGAGATTAAAGTTTCAGCACTTGGGAATAATTACAAAGATGTTTTCCATTACAAATGCTCAAGAAAAAAGAAAAAAAAGACATGAAAACCCAATGGAAAAGCATTTCAAATGGTAATCAAATTATTACCTTTATTGCAATCACAGAAAAATTATTTCAGAGCCTCAGATCTTTGGTCTGAGGCCTGAAGACTAATCACTTAACAATGTGGTCAAAAAGCCAAGAATCCAAAAAAACAAAACACTTGGATTGGGCAGGGGTATTTTAAATTATCATGCTATTACTAGAACCATTGGATGAAGGGGTGACGTCTGGCTAATTATCCAAACATGCAGCAATGTCTTCTCTTCTGAGACCATTTGGTATTTGTACAATGAACTTACCGCTTAGCGTGCTCAGTCTTCAACTACAACGATTTTTGTATTGTCTGTGCTTTTTTCCTCACTGCTAGGTGATAAATTTTGTGGCTAAGGATGTGTTTGAAACTTCTTTTATTGTCTAAATAATCTTCCAGAGGGCTGTCGTGAACATCTATTCATCTTGCTACTCAGAATCACTCCCATTTCCTTGGATAAAATATTGACCATAATTTTCCTCCAGGGAAGCGCCTCAACCCCTGCTCTTGAGTAACATGATTTGATGACCTTAATCCCACTGCTAGTTTAAAACAACAAGCATGTTTCCTCTCCCAGGCCACAGTAATCGGATGGGCATATGATCCCACATCAGGAAATGTTTTTAAATGGTTCTGGGAGAAACACTCTCTTTTTCCCACCGGGCGTGAATGATGAAGTGTATTGGAAGCCATCTTGGAAGCAGTCAGGAGAGAGCCTCCTGGAGGTGGAGCCAGCACTCAGAGAAACAAGAAATCTGGGTCCCACTCACACATCTGAAAAGAATTAATTCTTGGACACATATAATGCATAAGTAAACTCACTTTAGAAAAACTCAAGACAGTTTTGGGTTGGGAGGTCTGTCTACTGCAACCAAAACAATTCTTGTATACAGCAGGCACTTTATTATTTATTGCTTTTGACTCATTTTTATAAATTCCTTCTTCATTTTCAAGCATCCTACAAAGACCTGAAAAATTTCTCTCAATTTGATTAAAATGGAAAACTAAATCTCTGCCATGATGAATGTTCCTTAGTTCTTCTGGAGCAAACACTTCTGTTTGAAATGCTGAAAATTATTTTTTAATATATTGCTGTTTCCAGGCCATTCCTGGTGTCTGAAAAACTGTCCCTCTGATATTTCTGAGGAAAAAAAAAGTAAATCTCTGAATTTTATACCCATTTAAAATTAGAGGTATTTACTAATTCTGAAGAAACTTCAGAAAATTGGAAGTATATTTCCTTGTTTTTGTCAACAACTGTGTTTGAAATCAGGTCAATGTAGTTTGATACTGTGCCTTATAAAATAAAAGAGGCTAATGCTATTTTAAAACTAGAATGGATTTTTCAGAATTGAAAAGCAGTACATATTTTGTTTAACATTAAATGATTGAAATGTGTAAATGAAAAATGAAAAATCACTTGGAATCCCATCCCCAGAGATAATCACTGATATGTTAACACGTATCTTTCTAGACAATTTCTCTATGTAGAGATTTTTTTTTGTTAAATTAGGAAAATGAAATAATCCTAATTATATTCTCTGTATTCTTTTTTCATTTAATAATAATAATAACAGTGTGACAGAATTTCCATGTCAACATATATAAGTATCATAATTTTGATGACCACTTAGTATTCCATTGTATGGATATACCATAGTATGTTTTTCAAACTCCTCCCTTGTGAAGGAACATTCCAATTGATTCCCTAACTTTAGTATTTGAAATGAGGTTGATAAATCATCATGTATATATGTAAGATTTTAAGAATAAAATTCAAGAAGCATTCATTGCAGGCACTTGAAAATTCAAGACATATTGCCAAATCACCTTCCAAAAAGGCTGCCTGATTCAGTTCTCTGGGGCACCTTGGCTTCCTGCCACGTGACTTCCCAGGATTCAGCAGGAACACCCCAGCCGGTGCTCAAGGAGCAGCAAGGTTCCAGGAGAACAGACACAATGGGGCAAAGCCTCTTGGTACTAGATTCAGAACTGGGACTGTAGTACATTTGCCTCATCCTACTTGTTGATGCAAATCATAAGGTCTGGTGAGATTCAAGGGGTGGGAAAAGAGACGTTGCCACTTACGCAAGGAGCTGCAAATCTACATTGCAAAGGGGTGTGGACACAGGGGGAGAATAATTGGAGTTTTGTTTTTGTTTTTATTTTTTCCCCAAACAGTCTACTACTCGTGCTTTCTTCGCATCAATATATAATGACACCAAAACTTCCATCTGGCTCTTTTGAAACAAATTCCTATTTTGGAAAAGATTTAGATTTCCTTTTCCCTCAATATGAAGGGTAGATCATGATAGATTTAATTCTCTGTTTCTTGGGTTAATAGAAGCCTAAGTTTAATGTCTTCTATGAACTGTGTCCTTTTTCAGGCATACCGGTTTCCATTTCAGGTTAACTGACGTGCAGATTTCCCAAATCAGTTTTTGCCTCGCTCACTAAAATCTATCCATTAGTTCTGAATTTCTTCCTATACATATTTTGAATGTTAGAAATGCTGGGGAAAAGTGATTTTTTTCCAATTAAAATGCACTTTGCTTATTATTTTCTAAATTCTGATAACAGTATATGTAACTCCCAGCGGGGAAAACTTTCTCCTTCAGTTGAATTTTCCTGGCACTATGTCCAGAAAATTTCCTTTAAATATTTTCCCTACACATTTCCCTAATGCTGAGATCCTGGAGTTCAGAATAGAAGGAAAAACAAAAACAAAATCCTACATGCTAAAAATTCAGATATCCCGTTTTGAATATGAGGCCTCTTCTTACTACAAGGACAATTTGAAGAGATATATAGTCACATGAATAAGCCACATACTTTTCTTTTTGTCTATCCTGTTGCTTAAGCAGTGTAAATTGTGAGTTGTTAAATAGTCCAGCTACCTCTAGGCAAGGTACCTGCTCTCAGTATTTCTCAGCATCACTCATTTGCTCACCACGTATCAGATGCTGTGAAAGGCACTAGGGATACGCAAGAAGCCAGTCAGACACTGTCCCTGCTGTCACGTGGTTTACGTTCACTGTAAGATACAGATAGTTAAGCAGATGATTCTAATAACGTGCTCAGAATATCCTTGACTGAATTTCAGCTTCTAGTGTTGGCTCCTTTTGTAACATTGGAAAGTAACTACCGGAGATCATCTCAAGTTAGAAGAAAATATTTATTCTATTATTTTTTGCTTAGCTTTGGGGGAATGTAGGGAGTGAAGGGTAATTCCACCTGTCTGTGACGTATGTTTATGTTGCTGCCTGAATGCTCCCTTGGTATCAGAGGGCTTACCAGAGTTCACGATCCCCGTTTTTTATAAATACTCAGGCCTTCCTCCTGTTTCAAAGTGCACGGTTTTCATCTTGCAAAACGCTGGCCGGAACAGAATGAATGATCTGGAATAAAGAGTCAACATGACCTTCTGTCTCGCTTAATAGCTTGAAAGATTCACTTTGCAAAGCTAAGCACAAAACGGCCTTCCTCAAAGAGATTTTTCTGTATTAGGGGGTTTAAATATATATTTCCTGAGAAGACAGTAAATTTCTCTGAATTCCACCTTCTGAAAGCTTGAATCACTTTCTTTAAAAGTAAAAACAAACAAACAAAAAAAGGAAGAACTGCCTACTTTTCCTAGATACCTGCTAATATGAAAGAAATCTAACGTCTACCGTGCTTGTTCTAGGAACCCTGGTGAAAGCTTTTAATATTCTGTGCATAGTTTGGTGGCAGAGATGCGCTAGGTATGACGCCCTAACTCCAAGCCATTATTGTTTTGAAGCATTGCAAGAGGTCTTACCTTTTACTTTAGCTTTATTATCATTTTTTAAATCTTTGCTTTTAAAACTGAAGCTAAGAATTCTGCTCTGCTCTGGTTTCGGGTGCCATGTGCTTCTGGATGCGAAGCTTTCAGCAACTACAAATTTAAAATGTATAGTAAATCACTCAACAAAATCCAGACTCGTGGTACCAGTCTGCTTACAGTCTAGATTCCCAGGGATGCGAGTTGGATGAGTGGGTTTAAACATCAAATGATGCCGGATTAGCCAATCCTTGTGTTCACCTGTGCTTTGTCAAACCCCCCTCTCGCACGTCTCAGTGACGCCTCGGCCCCACCCCATAAGTGGTCCAGCTGAACACTCCAATCTCATCATCAAGTCATTGCTCAGCCTCTTTCCTCCCCCAGCACAGGCCTTCTTTGGGTTCTGAGTCTCCTGGGTGGGGGTGAAGAGGGTGTGTTGAAGAGCACAGCATCCCTCTGTAGTTGGTGCGGCTGCAGTCCTCTTCAGCCCTCCCTGCTCTCCTGGCCAGTGCTAGGTGGCCATCAGAGGCTCATGTAGAGCAGTGTGCAAAGTTAGCTCTCCCAGTGTGTGAGTACAAGTTCTTTGAGGGACCTTGCTGGATGACAGGGACCCTCCCAATGCACAAATCCCTGATTACCCCTCTTTTCCAACTATCTGCTATGGAATGATGCTCCACCCGCTCTTGCCCAAGCCCTCTTGGCTTGGACCAGAATAGCTTCAGACTCCATGACCTTCCATCATCCCACCTGATCCACAGGAAATTCTCCCATCCTTGCTCGGCCAGGAGGGGCAATACAGGTGGCACTGTGGCCACGCCCATCTCCCCCTCTGCCGCTTTATTCTGCTCCTCCTTTCCGCTGAGCAGGCAGGCACGAATGCCAGGGGCACTCGCAGGCGTCCAGCCCGCGTGGGAGCCGGCCCCTCTTCCCCAGACTCTCCCGCAGCAGGGCTCGGCAGACTTTTTCCGTAAAGGGCCAGGGAGTAAACCATTTTCAGCCTTGTGAGCCACCGAGTTCCTGTCTTGATTTCAGTTCTACCACTGCAGTGAGCAGCCACAGAAGATATGAAGATGAAGGAGCATCTCCGTGTTCCGGCAAAACTCCATTTACAAAGATGGGTGATGGGCTGTGTCTGGCCCGCAGGCTGTGGTTTGTGGACCCCTGTCCCAGAGCCTCTCCCATGAGGTTTGCTGTGTCAGCATCCCGCTGGGAGGAGAGGGGAGCGCCCAGCTCTCTGCACCAGGAGAAGGACTCAGGACCAGATGCCTCTCTTCTGTCTCCTGACACCATCCTCTCTCCTTGCCCCCACCCCAAGGTTTCTGCCTGTTTTGACTGCAGAGGAGCCGGGCAGGAGGGAGTTTCTGTGAGGGGAGCAGAACCCTTGGAATATCTCTCGATTACCCTACCGTGCGTGTCCAGAGCCCGGATGCCCACAGTTCTCTTGAGAATGCAGGGAAATGGAGGCTTCTCTATCTCACTCTCAGGTCTGAGTCTTGGGCATGTTGAAAGCCCCACTCAGCCTCTTGTGACAGTCTCCGTCTGTCACTGTGTTGTATTCTGTGGGCCGGTGATTTTAAGAATGAAGGTGATTCAGGAATGAAGAAACACAGTCATGTCTCATCAAGGACAATTGACTTTGTCCCAGTCTCGGCCTATCACACTTGACAAAATTCTAATAATTCCCGCATTCCAGAGTACATTCTAGTGTTGCCCCAAATACTGATTTTCTAAAAAATGCAATTGAAGTTTCTTTTGCTTTGCTGAGATAGAGGGTTTCTGTTGTTTTTAGTTGACCTCAGCATTGGCCTGGGAAGTTGGCATGACCAGTATCCAGACTGACATTTTCAACTTTTCTCTCCTCCTTAATGAATAAACCTGTCCCTTCATCCTGTTCCATTTCAAGTAATTTCCCTGCCTCCATAGTAACTCTTGTTAGACTTACTTTTGTGGTTTTACTTTCCCTAAAGGCATATTTTCTCATCAGCCGAAGTCTAACCTCTGTTGGAAAAGCTTGTTCCCCACTTCTGGAGCAGGGCGCCTCCTATCTCGTGTCAGGCTCTCGGGCCTCGGGTCCCTAACCTGATGGCTTCACGTGCGGCCCGAGCAGCTCTGCTCTCCGCCTCTACTTACTAGGTCTTCAGGCCCCACCATGGGCCACACCATTTTACATCTGGGAGACACAAACATGAAGACCTAACTCCGGCCTTCAAGTGGCTCACAGTCCAGAGAAGCAGCAAGAGAAACATCTAAACAAGCCACTGCCCTGGGGGCAATTGGTTCTCTTCTTGATGGACAGTAGGCGCCAACACCTGCAAACTGAGCACCCTCAGAACCAGATGAGAGAGTCAGGCTGTGTGCATGGCCCTGTCCACGACGAGGACAGACACGGCGCTGTGAGCGGTGACTCATGGCACAGCCCACTCGCATCATGCCCATCAGAGGTGCTGGCCCTGCCCCACTCCAGGGGGCCAGGCAAGCTCTCTTCTCCCTCTTCCGGTTCTCAGCACAGGCCCTGGAGATTTCGGGGCTCTGCTGGCCTCGTGTCGACAAAGATAGAGAACAGAAATGGAAAATGATCAGGGTTGTGCAGACCCCACACAGGGTTTGGATGTCCTGTATTAGATCTTGTAGGGAAAAAAATACAAAGATCCTTCCCCCCAAGGTGGAGATGGTTCATTTTCTGTTCTGTGTCTTGTACTGCAATCTGAAAAATTGAAAAGAAAAAATAATCACGAATAAAGAAACAACAGAACTGTGACAAATTTTTATGCATCAAGCTACAATCTTTAAAGAACCTAAACACATACAAAAATAGCTCAATAATCCAGAGAAACAAAAAGAGTCAGGAATCTGATGGTCAAACACTGCATTTTTCTCCTTTTCTTCTATAAAATGAAAAGTGAAAATTTAGAGAGGGGGCTAGAGCTCAGTGGTAGACTGGGTGCTTAGCATGCACGAGGCCCTGGGTTCAATCCCCAGTCCCTCCATTAAAAAATAAATAAATAAATAAATAATAAAATAAAATAAAGTAAATGAGCAAAGGTTAAAAAAGAGAAAATTTATAGCATCTGTAAGTCTTGAATAGGAAAATCTAAATATGGAGAAATTAGCTTTCATTACGATTGAGGCTTATTTTAAGATTTGGTTGAAACCTAGGTTTGTAAAATTATACCCAGGGCTGATGTGGTCCGAAGCTAACAAAAATTCCAAATCCTTTTTCCCAAATTGAGATGCGCTTTCCTAAATGATGGTGAGTAAAGATGAGTTTTACCAAAGGTGCGTGCAGACTTGTGTCACTTCACACGAGAATGCACTCATCTATCGCTTACGACCTGTTTAGTAGGAGAGTCAGAAGGCACAGAGAAGGAACAACTGAATCATTTTTGTGGCCGACATCATTGCCGGCAGTGGTCCGCCAGAGTACCTAAGTTCTGAGAGAAGATGGAAGATGGGAGGGCGACTAAGTTTGTTGGAGGAGGGTTTTGAGTGAAGGATTTAATATATTTCCAATCTTTGCTGTTTTATGAGCTATATTATGATAAACCTGTCAATGTTTGTGTTTTGTGTTTTGTTTTCTCAGCCCCCAATTATAACTAGTAAGCCCAATGGGTATCAAGGGAATAAACATTTTTAGAGATTTTGATAGATATTGGAGGATAATTTCTAATTACTTCCTAAAAAGATTGTATACATTTAGACTCCTCATCCCCAGGAGTGTGTAAGGGGCCCATCTCACAAACATTTAAACAGCATTAATAATTGCTTTTAAAAAATTCTGTGACATCGGTGAAAATATCCAATTTTTTTTTTGCATTTCTTGACAGTGATATAAACACTTTATCATATGTCTGTTAGTCATTTTTGTATTCTTTTTACCAACCAGCTATTTCTTTTAGTATTTTCTTTAGTGTTTTTCCTCCATCGATGAATTAAAAAAACAGCAAAACAATAACTCCTGAATGAATCTGCTGTGTCATTTTGTAACGTTACACCGATCGGCAAACCCGAGTTGAAAGGTATGGTTCTTAGGACAGACTGAGAAGTGATGTTCATGAAGACAGGTGAAAAGACAGTCTTGGAACAGGACGCAGTTCTGGAATGGGCGTGTGCTAGAGTGCTAGTGGAAACACTGAGGGGTGTGAGTGCCAGCTCGCTGCTGAGATATGTCTGCATGTTATCCCCAAATACAGTCAAAAGCCTTGCTTTACCCAAGGGGTTTCACTTTTAAAAGTTAGTTCTAAGGTCTAGCAGGATCCACAGAGTGCATTCTCCTGTGAAGTGACAGAAGTCTGCACGCACACTTGGTAAAACTCATCTTTACTCACCATCATTTAGGAAAGCGCCTCTCAATTTGGGAAAAAGGATTTGGAATTTTTGTTAGCTTTGGAACACGTCAGCCCTGGGTATAATTTTACAAACCTAGGTTTCTACCAAATCTTAAAATAAGCCTCAATCGTAATGAAAGCTAATTTCTCCATATTTAGATTTTCCCATTCAAGACGTACAGATATTATACATTTTTGGTTTTAATTTTATAGAGGAAAAGGGGGAAATGCAGTGTTTGACCATCAAATCTGTGGATTATTGAGCTATTTTTGTATATGTTCGGGTTCTTTAAAGATCGTAGCTCGATGCATAAAAACTTGTCAAAATTCTGTTGTCTTTTATTCATGATTATTTTTTCTTTTCAACTTTTGAAATTGTAGTACAATACACAGAACAGAAAAGTCACCATCTCAACCGTGTGTGAGTGTGCAGTTCAATGGTACTAAATACGTCCATAACGTTGTACAATTTTCAGCGCTCAAGAACTCTTTTCATCTTGTAAAACTGAAACTCTGTACCAGTCAAATCATAACTCCCCATCTCTCCTTCCCCAGCCTCTGCAACCATTCTACTTTCTGTCTATACAATTTTGACTCTTTTATATAACTCATGTAGGTGGTATCATAAAATATTTGTCCTTTGTGTCTGGGTTCAGTCACTTAGCATAATGTCCTCAAGGTTCATCCGTACTGTAGAATATTGCACGATTTCCTTCCCTCTTAAAGCTGACTAGCATCCTATTGTTTATAAATACCATATTTTGCTTATCTATTCATCCACTGGCACACACTTGGTTGCTTCCACATTTTAGCTATTGTGAATAATACTTCTATGAACATGAGTGTACAGATATCTCTTTAAGGCCTTGCTTTCAATTCTTTGGGGTACAGACTCAAAACTGGAATTGCAGAACTCTGTGGTAATTCTATTTTTAACTTTTTGTGGAACATCATACTGTATTCCACAGCAGGTGTACCATTTTACGTTCCCACCAAGTGTGCATAATGGAGTTTCTAAATATTTGTGATTTTTCAGATGTGCTTTGTGTGTTGCCTTCTAACTTAATTCTGTTGTGATTCCAGAACATAGTCTACCTAATATCAATCCTTATAAGTGTCCTGAACATTTGTATGACTCAGCATATGATTTACATTGAAGTGTGTTCCGTGTGCTCTTGAAAAGAAGACGTATTCTGTTGGTGTTGGTTTTGGTATTCTCTAAATCGCAGTGAGGTCAGGATGACTGACAGCATTGTTCCTGTCTTCTGTGTCCTTACTGATTTCTGTGCATTCGTTCTATCAATTACTGAAGGCACGGTGTTGAAAGGTGCAACTACTAGTTGTAAAGTTTTTCATTTCTCTTTCCAGTTCTGTAAGTTTTTGCTTCATGTATTTTGAAGTAATCTTATTATACTAATTACACGTTTAAGATTGTTATGTGTTGGATTATTTTACCCCTTTATTTTTATGAAACATTTCTTTTTTCTTTAGAAATATTTGTTCTGATGCCTACTTTTCCTGATTTTTATGTAAACGCATTATCTTTCCTATGGTTATAGTTTAAATGGTCTATTCTTTCCATTCTTTTATATTTAAAGTATCTGTATGTCTATATTTAAGATGCACTTATTTTATACAATATGCAGTTATGCCCTGCTTTTATCCAATCCACTATTCCTGCTTTTTAATTGGCCTCTTAGACTATGAGCATTTTGTGTAATTTTCAAAGTGCTCACATTAAATCTTGCTTATATTTTCTATTTTCCCATCCATTCTATGCTCCTTTCTTTTCCTATTTTTTCCGCCTTCTTTTGGATTCATTGCATACTTTTCAGAGCTCCATTTGTTGCCTCTATGACTTACCTTTCCTTTCCCTCCATCAGTAGTTTCTGTAGCATTAATATTAACACAGTGTGGTGTAAGTTTCAAATGCTATTACACCACTTTCTATTTGATGAAGGAATTTCACAACCAGAATCCTTCTCCTCCATCCTTCCTGCCCTTTTTGCTATGTACATTTCCCTTCTACACATTTTGTAATCTTCACAATTCATTGTTCTCATGTTGCCTTTTATAATCCGGCTGTCTTTTAAATATATTTAAAACAAGAAAAAAAGTCTTATATTTATCTACCTATTTACCATATTCAGACATCCATTCCTCTGTGTAGGTCTTCTCCCCCTCTAGTGTCACTTTTTTTCTGTCTGAAGAACTTCCTTGAATATTTTTTGAAGTGCAGGTCTGCTGGGGACCAACTCTCTCAACTTGGTTTTCCCTTAAAATATCTACTTTTACAAAATAAAATTTACAAGGATGTTTTGGCTGGATGTAGAATTTCGCATTAACACTTTTTTTCCCTTCAGTAATTTAATGAAGCCTTTCAGCTGCCTTCTGGTTTGCCGCATTTCTATGAGAAGGCAGAAGTCATTCTTAGCTTTGTTGCCCAGCATGTAATGTGCCACTGCTTCTTGGCTGCTTTCATGATTTTTCTCTTTATTACTGATTTTCACCAATTTGGTTTCAATGTGGTTTCATAGTCTCCAGAAGTTGGGGGAAATGTCAACGATTATTCCTTCAGTGGTTTATCTGCTAGCCCTTTCTTCTCCGTCCTCGACTCTAATCACATGTATGTTGCATTATTGGATATTGTTCCACAGACAAAGAAGATCTGTTTTGCTTTTGTTTTTTTTAATCTTTCCACTTTTTGCAGTGCAATTTGCATAATTTCTATTGTTATATCTTCCAGTTCACCAACCTTTCCTTCTGTAATTTCTAATTTGTTGTTAAGTCTACCCAATGATTTTTTTTAAATTTCAGATACTGTATTTTTCATGTCTAATGGATGCGTTTAGTTCTTTTTTTTTAGACCTTTCATCTCTTTCCCCATTAGGTTTGTTTTCTTTGAAATTATTGAACATGCTTATAATATAAATTTGAATGCTAATTCCATCATTTATGACATTTCTTAGTTTATTTCTATTGACTAATTTTTCTTCCAGTTCTGAGTTACATTTTCCTACTTTCTGGCATGTCTAGCAATTTTTGATAGGAGTTTTGACAGGACCTTATTAATGTTAATTTGATGGGTGGTGTAGTCTGCCTTTAAAAAAGTATTGAATTTTATCGGGCAGTGAGTTTAGTTGCTGGGAGGGTCAGCTCAATCTTTTCAAGGTTTGTTTTTGATGCTTTCTTATTGTAATTCTGGCATAGTCCTTATTCCAGGAGCAGATTCGTACTATTACCAAGGTATGACCCCCCTGGGTCTCTATTTGATGCTCTAATTTCCCGAGATCTCTTCACCATGGCTGAGTGAAACTTGGACTGCCACAACAGGAGCCTGTGCAGAACTACACTTCATTGCCATGTTCTTGGCATAATTTGGGGTAGAATGGGAGAATTTTTAGACTGAGTAATTTGTTTCTGCATTTGGGACTCTTCCACAACCCCAAACGTCCTGCTAGCCTACACTGTTACCTAAGGCTCACGTGATTTCTCCCTGTCCTCCCAAAACCTTTTTATCTATGGCAGGCCTGCTCTGTGTCTGCCACCCTCAGGAAGGATGCTGTTCCAGCTCCTCATTCGCTTTAAAGAGCCTGGTCTTCTTTGGAATTCCGTTCATCCAGTATTACTGTGCCTAACACTCTTTGTTAGAGTGGGTTAGAGAAATATTATTTTGGAGGGGGTGTTTCTTTGCTATCATGGGCCAAAGAGACATGATTTTCTATATCCTAATTAAGCAGAAGTCTTCAAAATTCTCTTTTTAGGTTTTTATTTTAATAATGGGCTTCAATCACTGGAATAAATTACTGCACGAATGCAGATACGTCCAAATGGAGGTGATGCATTGCTGGCTACACTTGTAACATTATAATATTTTTACATTATTTTTTATCCTACCTATTTATGTACAGTATTTGTCTTGTAATTTAATCTGTGTCCTCTGATGTGACTCAGTTATGTTGTAGACTGATCTGAAAGGAACAAGGAGAGGTTTATATATGTTTTTGTAAGTGTCCATTTCTTAGCCAATGTGTGTATAAACACATATACACGTGCACAAGTGCCCACATACACGCAGACAAAAATCTGCTTAAACCCCATTGAAATTCTTCAAATGGAAGATCCTTCAGTGTGTTAGAAAATTTTATATCCAAAGAGCGTTGTTATAGGTGACACACATTTCCTGCAGTAAAACTACACGGCAATGGAAACATTTCAAAACATCCATTTTCAAGATGCTCTTCCCATGTAACAAATTTCTTTTGAAAAGAAGCAGCTGCTTTCTCTCTTTAAAAAAAATAATTTTTTTTTCCCTGAAGGGTAGACTGTTTTTCCTCTCTTTTTGTTTTTTTCCTTTATAAAACATCATCTGGCCTGCAGTGCTGCAGCAATCTCCGAATTGACCGAGCTTGTTTAAGGCTCTCTCCAGTCCCTGTTTTCACAATGGCTCACCTAAAATAAACCTGAGCCAGCCCCCGCTCCGTCTCTCTCCTCTGATTCGCAGTTGGCTTCAGGAGGAGTGCTAACCTCCTTAGCATGTATAAAATCCTTCACAGATGCTCCAGATCATTTCCAAACGTTCCTAGTTACGTAGGGTGGGTTCCAGCCTTCCTTCCTCGTGGCTCCTCCCTGGGCAGGGAGCCACTCCCAGGTCTTGGCACATTTGTATACACTCTTGTCCTCTGTCTGCAACAGTCTTCCTCTTTCTATGTAAGAAGTGTCTGCTCAGCCCTTCTAGACCCAGTGTGAATGTCAGCTTTTCTGAGGAAATTGTCATGACTCTCATAACTGGAGCTGATTTTTTTCCCACTGTAGGAACGCTTCGTCCAATCCCGTTTAAAGCTGTGTAACACTGTGCTGTAATGATCCGCTGACAAGACAAATCTGTTTCTTCCTCCAGAGAGTGAGTAGCTTGAGTGTTCCACCTCACCTTTGACCCCCTTAATAAAGGACCCGGGACTAGGTAGAAATTTTTCAGATGTCAGATAAACACATGAAACGGGCAGATGATGACAAAGTCGTAACAACTTTTTTAAATGTTTTACTTAAATGTCTTTATTTCCTCTTATGATAAAGCCAGAAGGAAATCAAAGGAGGCCAGGTCATCAAAGATGGGATAGTCCATTTTCATTGCTGGATTCTCCCAGGAACAGAACGATGACAGTTCTCCTGTTAGACAGCAGCTGCTTTTAGCTCGAGCCCTGTGTTGGGTATTATGTATCATGTTTGAACGGTTAGAATTCAATAATGAGCAGAGGGATCAAGTGATGACTGAGGGTTCGTTTAAACACACAATCTTAGTTAAGCGAGGAAAAGATACTTTATTTTGCCCAAATTTGAAGTATTATTTATGGTGTTATTGGTAGTATAACTAGGAATAATAGATTAAAATTAAGCAAAGACCATTTTCCGAGGAAGATAAGATTCTCTAGACAGTGAGACCTACTAGACTGTGAAATAGGCTTTCAACTAAAGTGATGGAAACACAAGTCCCTGGAGACATTCTAAATAAAAGGACAATGGACTTGACAGTGCTTTCCAGAGAAGAACTGTGCACTGGCAGCTGGAGCAAGAAAGGGGCTAGGATTTGGGATGATGACCAGATGTGGCCCAGGGAGAGGCTGTGTGCTCGGAAGGGAGGGGATGGGCTGAGGTCCAGGGGTCCTGGAGAGGACAGGTTTGATTAGGAGGAGAGAAGCAAAGACAGTGTCAGTAACGGCAGAGGAACGTGGGAGCCAGAACTAACATGGGACACAGACAGGTATTTTCAGGTTTGTAGACAAGGCCAGTTAGAACCAGCATTGACCACGGAAAAGAAGTTTGAGTGGAGAGAGTGAATCTAGATCAGAGAGGATCTTGGTGGCTGAGAAGAGCTTGATCTTGACATAGCAGGTCCCGGGAGCCAGGGGAGATCCCCGGGCTGGGAACTAGCCCTGTGCAGGAAGACGCATGCCCTCCCTTGTGGTCTCTGTCCTTGGAGGGGAGGCGTGGCCGAGGGGTGGTGGGGATGGAACAGGTGTGACTCTCATTCCCAGTAGCCGAGGATCTGTCAGAGAATGAAGGTCTGCTGAACATTGGTTGAATGAAGTAAAGAGTGAATGGATAAGAGTTACTTGATCAAAGCACAGTTATAAAGAAGATTGGTTTGACAGCCAGGGTGCAGGACAAATCAGGAGGGAGAAGGCAACCACCCAGAGTCAGGGCCACCACCGAGAAGCCTTGTGGAGCACGATCCAAAGTCCCAGCTTTCAAACAGATTTTCCAAGAGAGAAATACGCGCTTTATCGTGACTCAGTTTACACACACACATGCTCACATGCACATGTGTCACAAAACAATATACAAAGAACATTAAGTATGAGATGGCTTGAAATTATTTTTTTGTATTCTATTTCATTCTTTTCCAGTGCTGGATCAGATACACCAAATTGATTTCATGACTGACGAACGCTAATGGGTCACAACCTATAGTTTGAAAAGCACTGATCTAGAGATAAATAATCAATTAGCTATAATCAAGTGAGACACAGTAAGCAAGACATATTCTTGAAGGATGCAGTGCGGTACAGCTTTTCTTAAAGTGGGAAGATTGCAGCAGCTGACCAGTTGGCCACACTGTAGAAGTATGCTACATACAGAGTGAAGACACCGTTGCTTCAGACAAACTGAAAATTGCCCACTTAAACCTGCCAAGGCCTTGGTTGTGCTCACCTGTCCTTCAAAACATAGAACTCAGAACGTTTTTAGAAAATTTACTAGGGACCTTCAGTGTGGGAATCAGCTCAGTACCCACTGGATTGTTCTGATAACTCAAAATAAGGCCGGCATCCTGCAGAAATCCCAGAAGGAAAACCTATTATTTTTATTTTTTGTTTTCGGCAGAAAATATATCGTGAGCCCTGTCCTCTAGGGACAGAGTTGAATTGAATCTGAGGGTTAAACATTTCATGTTTCAGATTTTTTTTTTTTTCCTGAATGGCAACCTCTTCTTCCAAACTTTCACGAGTCCTTGCAGTCCAAACCTATTGAATAAATATGTTTATAAATTGTTCTAGTTTCCTGTTGCTCTTCCCGCCAGCAGACATAAAAAGAACCATTTTGCTGTCTTAGCTTCCAGGGGGCCCTTGGGTCTAATTCTCCCTTCATTTTTTAATAGGTTTAGGACGATCCTCTCTGGCACTCATTTCTGTAAAAGGGCATCTTACGTCCCTTTATCCCTCTGGCTGACAATAGCATCTTCTTTTCCTTTCTTGTCCTTAATTGCCGTTGTTTATACTCTCAGGAATCCTTTATCCCTCTTCCTTCCTGGTAGTTTTGTCAGAAAACCACCCGTGTCCACACCTCGTCTGTCTCGGGGCGTTCCCTCGGGAAGGCTTGCTGGCAGTTTCTCCGTCTTTTGGAAGCTTTTTTTCAATCTTGGCTTCCCCTCTGGGTCTTCATTATGTGTTTCCAAAAATTCTTCAGCTTTCCCATAGACATATGGATGGCGATGCATGGGGTTTCAATTAATGGATCCTCCAGGAAAGAAGACCTTTATAATCCACTGTGTTTGTGTTTTTAAAAAAGCAAACCAAAATAATTGTCATAAGTCATAGGAAGCTGTGTTGCTTTGCTTTGCAGGCTCAGAGGGAGAGGTTGCCCTCAGCACCTTCTTAAAGAAGCACACAGTGAAAGCGTGATGCTTTGCGTGGTAGAGCTGGAAGGGCGTGAGCTTAGAGGCGGACACGTGTGGGTTTTAACACTGCATCTCACACTTATTTGCTTTGTGACTTTGGGCTGACTGTGTAGGCATTCTGAGCCTCAGTTTCTTCATCTGTAAAAGAGGTAGAACACTATTTACTTTGGTAGAATAAAGGATTGAATGAGACCACATTCATTAAGTGCCTGGCACCATGGTTCTCAAATCTGATGTGTATCCTAATCACTAGCATAATGCAGACAGTCAGTGTACATTAGCCCTTTGCCCTGTTTTCACATGCAGAATAGTTGAAAAAGTAATCTTAAGTAATTTAAAAGACATTAATTTTAACTTAACCTTGAGTTTCAAGGGCCAGAGATCTGGAGAGGAAAAGAGTTATATTGAAGATAAATCTATTTTATATCTCCCAACGTGTAGCCCTGGAACTGAGTTTGGGCCAGGTGGTTCAGCCTAGGTTTGCAATTCTTGACCAGTAACGGTCATCTTCTGCGTATCAATAGGAAAGCATATTCTTAATCTTAACTTTTAATAGGCTTTTTTTTTAAATTAACTGTCTGCCATAGTTTATACGTTTTACTACATCATTCATATGTAATAATACTTTAGAACATGACCTCCTTTTTCTTTTATTTTTTACCTTATCAGAATATCCAGTGTTATTTGTATCTTTGATAGGCATATCACTTTGTTTTGTTTATTTATTTTGTAGCATGCCTCATTCCAAAAAGCATATGGATTTCTGGCTTCTGCTGAGGATGTGGAAATCTGGAAAGAAAGTAGCTCTCTCTTTAGCAACAACAACAAAAAATTCAGATAACCTACAGAAAGACCTTTCTTGAATCTGCCAGAGAGCTGAAGTCACAGGGCAACCATCTGAAACTTAAGGAAAGATGGGCACTTCCGAGGAACCGTAGGTCATGAATCCTAGTTTACCTGTGAGAGGGGAAGAAGCTGCCATAGAGTTAGTTTAAAAGATTTCAGCTAAAATTTTTAACAAATTGTTAAAGGCTGAGTACTGGCCAGCAGGAGGGTATAGACTGCCTGGGAGTCGCAGGTACAGGAGGAGTTCTCACCCCCTCGTGGGCCTCTCTGTGCACTAGTAATGAAGATTCAGGACAGGGCAGGAGACCAGAGAACGCTTCCCTTCCTCGGACAGACTTGGAATAGGGGAGCAGCCACTATGCTGGTGTCGCCTGAAATACATGCACAGCCTAAAAGTTGAGAGTTATGTTTTACTTGACAGACATTTCTGAGGACTTGAACCCCTTCAAGCCCAGGATGACAGCCGCTCAGATGGCTCTGAGGGACCATTCTGAAGAGGTAGGGGAGGAGCTAGGATATATAGGAGCTTTACAACAAAGACCAGGGAGTTGGAGCAATAAAAGATTACTTGTTATCTAAAGAAAGCCAGGCATCTCAAGTTAAAGGACTTAGTGCTTTTCTATGTATGGGAGGGAGCAAACATTTGGGCTCATTGAATTCATTCCTTTGACAAGCACCTAGCTATCTAGGGCCAGTATCCTGTCCTTTCTTATTCTGAGTCCCCTCAGGGTGCACCAGTGTGAGTGGCTGCAGAGGCCGGGCTGCAGGCTTGTCTTCACCGTGGGATGGCGGCAGCCACTGATGACTTGATGGCTTCAGCATACTTTGTTTACGGATATGGTTTGCAGTATTTTTGACCCTTCTTCCCCATTTCCCCTGTAGAGTAAAAACCTTGAGCCACTGTCCCCAGGACAGAGGCAAAGACCCATCTCAGCTTCAGGAGAGCAAAAGGACAAAACCCGTCTCTCCCTGGGGGAAGGGAAGGCAGCAGCATAGGCTCAGTTATTAGAATCCTCCTACACCTGGGCGTGGTGCAGGGAACTCCCACATAAGATACGCCAGAACTACAGGACAGGAGAAGAGAGCCAAGGTCATTAGAATTCTCTCCACCGAGACTCACGTCCCAGGGCCTACCCTAGCCTGAGGTTGAACCAGGCCAACAGAGAACACCCCCAGTCTCTGGCCAGCCCCGCAAATCTAACAAGTAACAGCAACCTGCTACTGAATAAGGAGCAAGAGCCTGGAGACCCTGTCTGAGGTTCAGGCACACAGGGAAAGTCTAAAAATGAGGGTGGCATGGGAACAGGGAGAAAAATCTTCCCGCAGTGCAGGCTCCACCCTAAACGTAAGGTAATACCCGAGGGATAAGATAATACTGAAAGGTAATAATTATGATGCATTTGCAGTAATTATAACAACAAAGTCCAAATCCAGCTCAACAACTGACTAGATTACCTGGCCTAAGAAGTGCGCTTACTTCCAGGCATAAATACTGTTTATCTCAGTGTCTACTTATATACGGATGATGTTCTGCCTTTTCACCAAAAGTTACAAGATGCACAAATTAGCAAAGAAAAACTAGTCACTGTCAAGAGGCAAGCCAACCAACAGCCAGACATAGAAATTAACAGGAGGTCGAAATTACCAGACAGAATTTTAAGATTGCAACGGTTAACGTGGTGATTCATAAGCTGAACAAGATGCATGAATGAAGGGATGGGGAACTTCAGCAGAGTGATGGAAACCATGAAAATTGTGGCGTGAAAATGGGGGAAATAAAAAACCCAGTAACAGAGACTAAGAGCACCTTGGGTGGTCTCGTCAGTAAACTGACAGACAGGGAAATAATCAGTAGAAATGATGCCAACCAAAAGAGAAGAAGGATTTAAAAATGGTGCATAGGACAGTACTGGACAGAATAATCTACACATAACCGGAAACTCAGGAAGGGAAGAGAGAGAACAGAGAAGATACATTTGGAGGGTCAATGGCTGAGAAGTTTCCAAATCAAATGAAAGATAAATACTAAATCCAAAAAGCTTGGAGAAAACCAAGCAGTATAAACACCACAAACACACACACACACACACACACACACGCGCGCGCGCGCGCACACACAAACAGAAGGCAACGGGATGACATTTTAAAAGTACTGAAAGGAAAGCCTGTCAACACAAAAAATGTGTATCCCATAGAAAAACATTTTAAAACTTAAGAAAAATAAAGATGTTATCAGACAAACAGAACCTGAAAATACTTGTCAGCAGCTCATCTTCCTTGTATGAAATATTAAAGGAATTCTTCAGGCAAAATAAATATTCCAGGCAGACACTTAGATCTGCACAAAGACATGAAGAGTGCTGGAACTTGTGAAAACAAAGACATTATAAAACTTACTTCTTTCTAGTTTTAATCACCCTAAAATAGAGTTGACTGTTTAAAATAAAAATAGTGGTAATATCTCGTGTGTTTATAGCTTATACAAGAGAAAAAGCATGAAAACTATAGCAGAAATGACAGGAGAGAGGAACTGAGATCGCTAGCTGTAAGGTATTAATATGACATGTGAAATGTACACAGTGACTTAAAGTTAAAGTGTGGTTAATCAATGACGGATGTTGGAACCCTAGGGCAACCACTGAGAAATATTTAAAAGACACATAAATAGTAAGGAAAAAACAGAATAAAAATGATTATCTTTCTGCTTTGAAAGCATGGAGAAAGAGGAAAAAGAACAGATAAAACAGAGAAGATACTGAGAGAGTAGACTGTCAGGTATCAAAGCATAGCTGTTTCACTTACTCTGTGGTTTTTCTGAGCATTAGGTACCTGAAATTATTTGGGGAGGAGGTAGAGAAGCGAGGTTGATGTTACCACCATTACAAAGGAGAAACAAGTCAGCCTTTGAAGCTGAACTAAATTTACTTTATTTTCAAACTTCATTTCTAAGTTCCTCTAAAATTCTCTCCAAACATAGCCATTAACAATTAAAATTAGCCTAATGATAAGGACTCACATTCCGCTGACTGTAACCCTTGGGATACAATGACACGGGTTATATGAAAACATTTGGCATTCCTTTACACATATTCAGGGCCTCTTATGCATTCCTTCCTGCAAACCCCTTTCCATCCCATTCTTAAGGGTGAGAATTCTTGGCATGCTGAATACAGAGTACTCAAGTCAGGGGGCTCAAAATCAAGATTTAAGAAGAACATAAAAAGATTTTGGAATGATCAAAGCAGCATTAAAATGTAGAGACAGATTTCTTGTTAAAATATGACATACTTGGTATATCCTCTGCCCTCCTCATATGTCAATTCCTGCCTCGTAACACATAAACCTCAAATTTTTTTATAAAAATATTCTCACTCTCCTCAATGACACAGCTCAGGCTTTTCTCATTCATTAGTATTTAGTTTCAGAAAGACTGTTTTAATCTTTTTTTTTTTTTTCAATTTTAACTGATTCATTTCAGTGACAGATTTTACACTTATATTAAACAATAAGGTTTTTAATATGAAAGAAATGCCTTAAGTGAACCCCCCATTTAAATAAATAGCAGTTGTGTGAAATTGTGTGTGATACCATCCTGTATAAAATATGTGGACATAACAATTACAGACCATCTGTTAAACTGGCACCTTGCTTGTACAGGAATGAAATTTCAATTAAGTTTTATTATCAGGAAGTGTAAATGACAGATCCCACACGAAAGTCCACAGCCAGTAAACTGTCTCAGTGAAGAGTGGGGTGTCATACGGTTAATGAGTTGGATCGAGTTGCCTGATTACATACTTTGTAAATAATGTGTTTGTTCACCAGCGCTTGGGAACAAGCACTGCTGGGAAGCATGGTGGCTGTTTTTTAAGTGATGCCCATACGGAAGGTAAATTAGAACAGTTGTGGGACACAGTCCAGAGTCATCCAGTTAATGCTGATTCACCACTTTAGCTGGAGAGGCTGAAATTAAATCATGGATGAGATAAAAGGATGATTCGAAACGGAGAAACAAACATCTTATCTCCAAAGTCTCTCATAAACTTCGATTTGCTTGAAGTCATGTATCCAACACCTGGCGGCCAGGTCGCACCTCCAAGGAGCTGGTGTCATGATCCAACTGTGGTTTAACTGTGGTTGGGTCATCCCAGAAGGCAGAGCAGCTGGCACTCTCAGCGAGTCTCAGGGCAAGGGTCTGGGCTATGGGTGGGAGAAGGAATGGATGTATGGTTTTTCAGCAGGGAAAGAAGTCTCATCACTCGTCAAACAAGGTCCTCATCTCCTAATCTGTTACCATTATGAAAGTCTGTTATGGCAGCAGATAGCCAAGAAAAAAGAAATCACACCAGAATTCAACTTGTTCAAGCAGTAACTTGGATAAGTCGTCAAAAATAAGTCTAATTTTCATTCCCATAAAGTAAGCTAAAAATAATCTCAGGTCATTTCTCTTCAGTGCACTTCTGAAAAACATGTAATAAGTACAGCTCTCATGCATCATAGAAGGCATAACCCACAGCCGCGGACTCCTGGAAAGTTATTCAAGCTTTTCCAGGACTTTTGCTGAGTAATGTCTGTGTGATTCAGTAGCCAGAGTTCAGCACTGGACAGGATTTGCCAGAGGCATCTGCATGCTGGGTGGCTGTCCCCTCCGGGCCCAGATATGTCCACATTTCAAGGTTACTTAATGGATATCATTTCCCAGAAAATGAATTCTTCGGTGACTTTTACTGTTAATTCAGCTCTTCTAGCTCTTAGTGAAGAGTGGCTTTTTCTTTTTTTCTTTTTCTTTTTTCTCCTGGTGTTTTGAAAAAGGATGGGCAGATGACCAGAGCAAGGAAAGCAAACTTTTACTTGGATTGAGGCTAAGTCTACCCGTTTTATGGAACTAAGGCCATGACTAGCACTGGGGTGCGCCAGACTAGCAGGGCAGGTGTCAAGACTGAAGATGAGTTTTGGCTAATTTTTAAGAATTTTTTTTTAATGGAGATGTAATTTACAAGAGTGAAATGTACAGATCTTAAGTCTATGGTTCAATAACTTTTGACAAATGATACAGCCACGTAATTCACACCCCTTTCAATATATGGATCATTTCTATCACACCAGGAAGCTTGCTTCTGCCCTTCCCCAATCAGTCCCTCTGCTGACCCCTCCCAGGCAACCACTGGTCTGATTTTGATCACTGCAGATTTATTTTCCCTATTGTAGAATGTCACATAGATGGAATCACACAATATGCACTCTTTTGTGTGAGGTTTCTTTCATGAAGAAGGCACTCCTTCCAAGAAAGAGGTTTTAGGGATTAACCTATGTTGCACGTAGCACATACCAGTCAATCATTCATTTTTTTTTTTTTTTTTTTTTGGATGAAGAGTATATTCTGTTGTATAAGAATACACCGACAGAGAGGTCATCTGCTTTTCTATTAATGGTTCTTGCTGTTTCTAGTTGGGAGCTATTATGAGTAAAGAAGCTATGAACACTCTTACATAAAATTTTTGTGGATATTTTGTGTCTCTTGGATTAATACCTAGGAGGGGGATTACTGGGTTGTGGGGTAGATGCATGCTTACCTTTCTAAGAAGCTTCCATTGTTCAAGGCGATTGTACCATGTTACATCCCACAGTTTCTCCTTATCGTCACCAACGTCTGATGTTATTTTTAGATTTTAGTCTGTCTAGTAAGTAGGCAGACGTTGAGTTACTTTCAACGCCCCAAACAACCACAGCAACAGTCTAAGAGATCTAAGGTCTAGAGACTGGAAATAAAGAACTTGGATTTGAAGTTTGCCCCAGCCCTTCAGAGGTCAAGGCCTTGAAAGCAAAGGCTGTGGAAGCAAAGACTTGGCTCATCAGAAGAGGTCTAGGCTTTCCATCCATATCAAGTCAGATGCCCAGAAGTCATTTCATACCCATTTTCCTCACTCTCCACCCTCTGCATCTCTCTGGACACCAGGCCCTATTAATTCTTCCTCTTTCATGTCTCCCTCTTCATTTTCAAATAATCCCTTCCCAGCTTTCATGCTTCATTTTGGTTTCCTGATCACCTGACCTATGCACTGAGAGTGATCCTTCTACAGTGCAGATCTCCTCATGACCCTTTCCTGCTTAACCTCCATCGCCGGCTCCTCATTTCCTATAAGATTAGAATAACAACACCTGAGATGTATTAAGGGATCACGATGTGCCAGGCAGTGTATTTTTATTCTGTTCTCATTTTATGTTGCTATGACAGCTCTTTGAAACAAGGATTCACGTTAGCCCAAAGTTCATATGATGAAACAAATGCTTAGAGAATGTGAGTATCTTTCCAGAGTCACAGATCAAACCGATGAGAATGAGAATCCAAACCAGATGCATTAGACTCCCAAACCTGTGACCTTAACCCATCTGGCACGATGAAGTAAAACTTCCAGGCAGCGGGTTCTGCTTCTGCTTCTGGAGGGCGGCGTGAGGGGCTCTGTGGGCCCACTCCCCAGGGAAGCAAGCAAAACTGGTGACAACTATTTTTTTTTAAACCAAGCCATTTAAAGTCTCTGAAAATGTTCCTAAGAGCATACAATAAGGGAAGGAACATTTATTCAAGAAAATCTGCCAAAACTCGTGAGAAGAGCAAGAGTTCATGGTATTTGAACAACATCCCACTTTTTCCCTCTCCCCTACCGCCAGTTAGCTCAGTTTGATAGAATCTTTACTAGGTTGTGGCCAAAAAGAGATGGCTCCTTCCCCCCCTCAGCTCCCAATCAAGGGTTACCTGCCACCAGGAGGGACAGGCTGTCAGCATTTGTCACCATCTCCAAGTCCAGGCTGAAAAGGCTAAATTCCTGGTGAGTGTGGCTAAGAGGCTGGGAGCCTCCTTCCTCCACGCAGTCCATGCTCAGAGAATGGATGCTCTATCAAGGGCAGGGCAAGTCAGAAATTCTGGGGTCCCGATTCCCTCACCCTACCTTGACACCAAAGGTCCACCCTTTATTATCTGATGTGCATTAGGAAGGGAAAGTAAAAAGACCAGAGCTGTCTCCCGGCCAGCATGCAGAGTAGGGACCCCGATGTTCTGTCCACGGGAAGAAGCAATTAATAAGAGAACTCTGAAGCTCTCCAAAGGAACTGACTTTACTTGAAACAGGGTGTGGGGAGTCCAAATCCAAGGGTGGTGTCGAAAACAAGAGCTCTTCTTAATTAAGGGCAGCTTAAAACTTGGCTTCGAGATCTGGGGGTGAGTTGTAGAGGTCACAGTGGCCGAAATAACAGTGATTTCACCCCCTCAAAAATCCCAAATTACCAAAAGAACAGGGTCTGACTGCCCTGGCTGAGTTTGCATCCTATGCCTTGGTCAGAATGGAGCAGAAATCTTTAACCAACAGGACTACATTCAGTGGGGCAGAAGGTGTTCTCTAAAGAAAAAATCTGGAAAAGGGACAGTGCATGGGAAAAAAGCAACAAAATACTCCAACAATCTAAGTTGAAGTGACTGGGTTAGAAAGGGGCAACCCTCGGAGGGATGTCTTCGAGCATCTAGCAGAAGAAATAGTGACGGCAGGATATAATCAGTGTTTCTTTCTGTCATTCAGAGACACTGCACAGCTGTTCTGTGCCATGCATTGACTCAAAAACGCAAGTGTGGAATGGTAGCCCCTTCTGGTTTGAAGTCATACTTGTAAGGCAAAAACTGTGACATGCTGCAATTTTCCCTTTGGCTATTTTGTCTAAAGACCTGTTACTTTTCCTAGTGAAACTGATGAAGGTTTTTAATGTTTCAGATACGGGTGAATGTGAATTCTAGCTGTCTCAGCCCAAACGCATTTCTGGAGGACGCTAAAATTCTATGACCGGGATCTAAGAAGTTATTAAAACCTGCATTTTATTTTTAGTGCCTATTATTCATTTTCTTTCTTTCTTCCTTCTTTTTTTTTTTTTTGTTTGTTTGTTTGTTTGTTTGGATGGGGAGGTCATTAGGTTTACTTATTTATTTATACTGAGGATTGAACCCAGGATCTCATGCATGCACATGCTCTGCTACTGAGCTACACCCTCCACCTTCCTTCCTTCCTCCCTCCCCCCCTCTGTCTTTTTCTCTTTCTCTTTCTTTCAACAAATATTTTCCCCATATTTGGTAAAGAAAACCAGTATTATGCAGCAGTCAATTGCCCAGAAATCCTTCAGCCTCAGAGGCAGAAAGGAGGCGTGCGTGTGCAGTGAATGGGACTGGGGACTTCTTACTAAAATCACAGTAGACAGAGAGGAAGAGAATTGTCCCTAGCCGTGGTTGCCAGGGGCGCTCCAGAGAGCAGCAGGGTTGAGGACAGGTTATCTCCAGGAATGCTCTTTGCTGCTCTTTATCGGCAGGCAGGAGAAAATTTCTTTCTGCAAGTGTTTGAGGCTATTGAAAGTTATAAAAGAGCCCTGTGTGAGGAGAAATGCTCTGTGGATCAGCTAAAAGCAGTGGCGACCCTGAGAAATTGTGAATTAATTTGGGGGAGCCATTTTGAAGAGAAATATTTTAAAATGACAGAAAGTAAATGAGAGTGAAATAGCAAATAATAGAGTATAATAGAGAACTGTGAATTGAGCTATAAGATTTTTATTTTAATTGATATATAATTGGATATACAATTTAGAATGTAATGATTACTATACTCTATTGAATTTGCAAGCCCAGTCTCAAATTGGAAGTGCAGGCATGGACTGTTTAGTCAATACCAAAAATTTGAACAATTGTACCGAAATTGCACAGGGATTTACTAGAAAAATGCTGGAGGATTGTGATTCTCTAATTTTCTGCTTTTGTTCTATTGGGATGGATTTGAGGATGTTTGCCAATATCGTCAGAGATCACTCGTCACGGCACTGGGAGAGGGTGATTATACTGGAGTGTGAATGTGGCGGCTGTTACGGGTCAGCAGGCTGCCCCAGCGGCAACTGCACCTGTGAATCCTCATTCTGGAAGGATTCCCTAAGGCAGGGCTTGCAAATTCCACTGCAGGTTAGAATCACCTGGGGAGCTTTTACAGCTATCAATGCCTGGGGCCCACTCTACACCAATTAAGTAGGATCTTTGGGGATGGGGACCAGGCATAGCTATTTTCTCAGACCTCTCTAGGTTATTGCAATTTACAGAAAGAGTTGAGAACCATTGCCCTTGGGAGAAGCAGAACAGCACGTGAAATTGCCTGCAGAACTGACTGTGACAAAAGAACACAGATGAGGCTAGTGGAAGAGGGGGCAGAAAAAATACATACAAGAGAAAAGGACATGATAGGTTTCTGACTGAAGAGACAAAGAATGCTCACATTTTGTCCAAAGTATGGGAAAGAGCTGGAGCATTGCTTTTTCCTACACCCCAAAGCCCAGAGACACAGCAAATGCTGTGAGCTGGAATGTTTCTGAAATTCACTGAGCAGAGGGGATCCCTAAGAAACCTTACACCACAGTGGACCAATGGTTCCTTCCAACAAAGATCTTGAGAGCCTTGTTAACTTCAAAGAGTTCGAACAAATCCAAAAAGATAAGATGAGCTTTGAAGAACCAGGATTTGTCCCCAGGGTAGCAGTGGCTACCAGGTAGGGCAGACCATGTTCTTCCTGTAGGAGGTGAGGAGGACGGTGGAGACAACTTCAGCAAGGAAAACATTAGCAACAGAACAGATTCCAGCAGCTGCCACCTTTAAAAGGCATTTATGAATCCAACGTGGCATTCCAGTTAGGGTTGCCAGTTAAATCACAGGACACCCAGATCAATTTGAACTTGACATGAGCAATGAAGGACTTTTTAGAATTGCATGTGACATCAAATTGCATGATTTTACTATATCAAATTTAACCGAGCATCCTCTACTTTTATTTGCTGTGTCTGGCAACTCTTATTCCCAGTGACTTGCTAGTAATATTTTCTAAAATGCTAGTTTGGGAAGTGGGAAGTGGCTGTGTAGTGGAACCAGACCCAGCTGAGCACCTAGATGCACGGAGCCAGCTAAGCACACTGGTGGTCTGATGGGAAAGACAGAACATCCAGTAGGACAGCCACCAGGTCTCCCTGTAAGCACCAGATTCAAATGGTTTCCAGAAGAGATGCTGGGGTTTCCTGATAAGAAGTGCTCCTACAGGGAAGGTGCTCAGGTGTCCAGTACTAGCAGTTTCCTGGTTGGGAGTCAGTACATAGGACTGTCAAAAGGCTGCAAGCTCTGGTCCCAGGAGAAGCCCTAACAAGATCCAAGTAGAGACCCAGAACTCGCTATGTACTGAAATCCTGGACCTAAAAGTGAGGATAAGAGAGAAGCTTGGTTTGTGCAACTGGGGCATCACAACATCAAACTAGCAGCAAACAGCAATAAACACGTGCACACACATCACTGCCTACCTGGCTTCCGATAACTGTCTCTCTAAATACCTGTCTATCTAGCATCTACTCTCATCTGTCTCTCTACCTGTCATCTATTTTTCTAACTAACCTATCTATCTATCTATCAATCTATCTATCTATCTATCTATCTATCTATCTATCTATCTATCTATCTATCTACCTACCTACCTACCTATCTATCCATCCATCCATCCATCTGTCTGTCTATCCAGCCAGCCAGCCAGCCATCATCTATCTATCTATCTATCTGTCTGTCTGTCTGTCTGTCTATCTATCTATCTATCTATCTATCATCTTAGAATATCACCTTAGGAAACTGGCCTAATGCTTCCCACCTTAGACCAAAATTGACTCTGAGGACAAAGCCCATGGTGGAGCCTGCTGGTGAGGAAGTCCTGGCTCCAGCCACAGGAGTGGGAATAGTCGCAAAGTCTTGGGATGGAGACCCCAGTTTAAGCCGTCAGTACCTCTACAGGGTTTGTGGGCATCTCCACAAAGCAGGCCGGATAAAAATGGCACGATCCCTGTTTGGCAGTTAACACAGTGGCAAATCAATATCTTGTTTCTCCCCGGCTAGCCCCTGAAATGCAAAAATAACCATATCTGGAATCCTGACTGCTCAGTCTCATTCTAGCAGTGATGGGTGAAACACTGTGCAGAGCTGGGTCTGTGCATGATGGTGCAGGGTTGATTCCACTTAAAGGAGCCAGAGAATATAGTCAAATGTTCAACCAGGAAGTGTTCTATTTAGGAATGCCATTCCTCCAAAAAGCCTGATCCTCATTTAACTTACAAGTGTTTAACGTGTAAGATTTCCAGTAGCCTGAGAATTCTGCGCTCCCCGCACTGAGGGCAGATTCCAGTCATCCGCCACACCTGCAGAGGTATTGGAAGCCTGACCCTCACAAATGGTGAAGAGTGGATTCTAATAACAGTGTATGATCTTTTTAACTTCCAACTGAGGCTGTTAAAGCAAAACTTCCTTCTGGTTCTAAGCAGCTGGGACAGACCTGAGGGTCCAGGATTTGCTAAGTTCTGTATAAAAGAAAGCAGAGTCATGAGCATTGAGGAATCAAGCTCGGGATCTCTAAAATCTGTAGGATCCATTAATGGCGTTTAAGTTGCGTCAGCATCACTCGCTTAAACTCATCATTCCGATACAAATGATCACTTTGAATGGTCAGCTAAGTTAATGGCTTGGTGTAAAGATAGATCAATCAATGTACTGATTGTTTTCTACCCAGTGAAATGTCTTGAAGAGGGTGTTTGGCTCCCATCCAGGTTCAGCCTTTGAAATGGAATATAAGTGTTGATGGTGTTAGAACTCACCAGCAACTTTTGATACCTTTGACCTCTAATGAGGTAGTTAAAGTAAGAGATCCATTGGAGGTGTGCTCCAAGAGGGGACAAATTTTTTCTAACACAGTTGTTATCTTTCAGAATGGCACAGTTCCGTTCTTTTTATAATTGATAAGAATTAAATCCGTAATTTAAAAGAATTAAATATAAAGAATAGATAAGAATTAAATAAAAATTATAAAAATTAATTTTTAATAACTAATAAGAATTAAATAAGAATAAGAAGCATATGTTCTTAATTTAATAAGAATTAAAGAAGAGCCCTGGCCAGCACTGGGGAAGGGGTGCCATTGAGGTCAGACAGAGTCATTGAAATCTTCCACTCTGATTTAAATTTCTGAAGTTTTATTCTGGGTAGAGCTCCACTTCCTTGAGTAAGAGTTTCAGAAAGTCTGGGCAGCACAAGAACGATGAAAGGTGACTTGTAATCTGGGCAAAGATGACCTTAGAATTTCAAGAGAGAATCTTCGAGTTCCCTCACTCTTTCTCTCCCTTTATATCTACACCCAACACACATCTACAGAGCGTCTGTACCCCTTTCATAGTTGTACCAGAAAAGCAAATCCTGGCAACATAAGAAAACACCTTGCTAGTTTACTGTGAGTATCCATCATTGTATAAACCAATTTAATAGGGTATGATAGTTGCCAAGTTGTCTGATGGCCAGATTTTCTCAGCATTTCCCATCTGCTCACACAATAGCCCGAAGATGTTTGCTTTCCTGGACACAGACTGCTTTAAAACTGCCTGGAGGAGTCTGCTCACCCAAGCTGTTTTAATAAGGTTAAATATATAAAATATTCATCTCACAGAATATATGCCCATATGCTATCATATCATTAGTCACAAACAAGGACATTTAATTATTCTGGTCTCCAAGGTCCATTGTTACGGCCTGAATACCAGGGACTCCATGAATCAGGCCATCTTCTTCATCTATGACAACATTTTCCGCCGAGTGCACAGGGCTTTTCCATGTTGTCAGGTCCATCTTGTAGACAGTTATTCCTTGTTGTCAACCATTGCGACATAACTTGGAGGCAGATGGCTGCTGGCATTCTACATAATATCCTTAACCATCTCCTTTTAGGCTCTCATATGTTCTTAAACACTCCTACTGGAGATTGAAATTCTGTTCATCTTCATCGAGGGCCAGGAAGGAAGTTGTTTTTAAATATCTACAATAAAAAGACCACACAGTGTTGACTGGAAGCCTACTTCCCACTATTTCTAGACTCAAAAGTTCTAGCCCTCCTACAGCTTAGCCAACAAGCGGAAACCACATTCTGTATGGGGGAGGCGGGGGAAGAGCCATGGAGCTACTGAAAGGACACGTCGTAACCTTTCTCTCTTCTTTCCCTGTTGAAAATCACCACTCAGGCTTGGCACTTCGTGGAGCGAGAGTGGGTGAATGCATCATTAAGATTACATTTTCCCGGAAGTAGAATGGTTTGTACTTCCTGTTCACAGTATTTTTAATCAGGATACACACTGAATAGTACATGTGTCATCCTACTGCAGACACTTGTTTAGATGCACGTCTGTATTTCTGTTCATACATATATACATCAAAGGATATCTGCTTAACATTAAAAGTGTTCTCTCTAGGTGGTATAATTATAGGGGAATTTTATTTCATTCGATTTGCTTTTTGGTAGTTTAAAATTTGTAGAGAATTACGTTTTATTTGTGTAATAATTTTAGGAATGTTAAAACAACCCATTCTAAACTGAAAGCGGGACCTCTACGTGAGCATAAATGACATAAGCCTGGGTGTTTGATGTGTGTGCGTGCTCAGTTTTCCTTCATGGTCTGGCATCCGTCCTGTTGTGCAGGTGAGGAAACTGGCACGGGGACTGTCATGGCGACTCACTGACCTCTGGCGGGGGCAGGGTTTCAGTCGATCCTAAAAACTGCAGCTCTTTCCACTCTGCCCCTCTGCATTACGGTTCCCGGTCTCTAGAGAAAATTAGGCAGATCCATACGACACAGACAACCTGCCAGTCACCCGTCCCCACTGTCTCTCTACTGCCTTCCCACCATGATTGCTCCTGATCCTGGGAAGTAAATGCCCCGAAAATCTTTATGAGGTTATCTTTTCATTACTCTTTTCATTGCAAACCCACTCAGTTAATAAGCTTATTTAGGGCTTTTGGTGACAACCCCGTGCATATAACACTGAGGTTCTGACTTATGCCATAGTACTGCGTGTGTTAACTAGCTTACAATCTGAGTCCAAAGAACCTTTGGGCAAGTTGAAAAACCTTGACAGGAAACCACTGACAGCCCCTCGGATTCTCCTTTCCTGGCAATGGTTGACCACACGTGGAACGGAGAAGTAGGGAATGAATCTGTGATCTACCTTCTAATCAGTCGTCTTACTTTGACTTGATTCACCCTGATGTGGAGCTTGGCCTGGAAGGTGCTTTCCAGCCAGGCCGGGCCAGCTTCCCATGAAACAGCCTTGCCAGGCAGTCACCATTAGTGGGGGCCCCGTTAGTGACGGAGACGGAGGCAAGTCGGGGAACTCGCAGTAGGGTCAGGATTCCTGCCTTCTATCGACCTGCATCTTCTTCCCGGCAACCACGCTGAAGGTGGACAGAAGACGACTTCTCAAATCTTAGAAAACTGTGATTGGGTCTCCCGCTAATCCTGTCTCTTCTCCAGGCTAAACTTGTAGTTTCTCTGAACCTGTCTAAGCAAATTATTGTTGAGTGCCTACTATGTGTTCCCCTGGCGTATCCCTTCCTGCACATCCCTACGGGGAGCGTATAATGGTTTCCAGACCCCTCTCCATCCTTGCCACTGTCTTTCAGTCGTAGGATAATTTGACAAAAGTCTCTTCATGCAAGATGCCTGGAATGTAAAGTTAACCAAGAACATGGTGTTTCCTGTCTTAAAAGTTTTAAGTAGTAGTTTTTATGTCCAATCTTTTATTAATTTTGGTGAGAACATCACTATATCTTTTTTATTTCACTTTTACTGCTAAGAGGTACCAAGCATCCAGTAGCCAGCCGCTTTAGGGTTTGTATAAATCAGACCTATCCAAACACAACACAGACACTCGTACTTGCGGTTTCTTATTTAAAAAAACAAAACAAATTTTACCGTTGAACTAACAATACTTTTATAATGAACACATAAAATGAATATTAAATATCTAATCGAGTTAAAAAAAAAAAAAACAAAGTTAACCACGAAGGTTTTAATCTCATCTGTTTCCCCTTAAGTCTTATCTGAAGATACCAGTCTGGAGTGTATCCTTTCACAACTATGTGTATGGAAATTTCTCTGGTCTCTGCTTGTCTGTCTCTCTCTCAATAACTATCAATTGTCCCATCCTGTACAATATGAACCTCCCAGTTCATTTTAGCTCTTGTTTTGAGTCTTTCAACGAGATTATATAGCTTGATTTCATGGGTCCTGTTTCTTTCTCGCTAAATGTTAAAATTATGTTTAAAATTAAAAACAATCTTCGAAGATTTGATTCAGTTCTAACAGTCTAGACACTCTATTCTTTAGACTAGTGCTTCTCAAACCATCTTCATCTAAATTGCATGGTAAAAATACTTAGCAAAGTGCAGAGTCCTGAGCCCCCCCAAACCCGAATCAGAATCTCTAATTGCACACCAGAAAGCCCCATGCGAATGAATTCCTAGAGCTGGTGCCTGCATACACAGCAAGGCTGATGACACTGCTCTGCACACTTCACCTAAACAGGACCAAACATGCAGTCCCTCCCTGGCCCGTCTGATTCAGGCAGAACAGATCAGGCTCTGGTACCTTCTCCCAGCCTGAATTCTTCCACTAGCCCATACTACAGTCTTAAACCATGATCGGTGATGTGGAGGCCAGCATCTTGCAAGATCCATCTTTACAATGACCCGAGAGAGCTAAGCCTCTCATCGTTTGCTCTGGCAAGGCCGAAAAGTATTTTGCTTCTTGCAGTGTTTCAGCTGTCATCTCATCGAGTGGAAGTGCCAAGCCTAAGGGTAAAGAGACGATTAAGTTAGGGTGAGCGCCAAAAACTTGCAGGCAGGCAGAGCAGTAATGCCCTCAGGCTGCTTACCAGGGATGCTCACTGTGCGCTAAGAAATAATCATCCTGAGCCAGGAGAGCTGTGGTTTCTCCCCGACGCTCCCTGACGTGAGTGTTTTACTGCAACGCTGTGACCCAATAGTGTTCCATCACAAGGAATGGGAGGGACCATTTCCCTTCAACCAGGCACTAGGAGCGGATGCGCTGAAGCCCTGGGCATTCAGTGTTTGTCTCCAGACTCGAGTTTCAGCGTGGACAAGCTTCAACAATTCTTGGTATCAATGGCAGGGGCCAATTAGCAAGAGGAAAATCACTCCATCCCTGGCCTGGCGCAAAAATCAAGACAAGCATGCTTCCAACCAGAAAGAGAGATTGTTTGCTGAGAAAAATTCATGCTTGGTAGGGCTCACCATGCCCAGTGGAGCCATGGTGGACATTTTCAATATGTTTCACTATGTAGTTTACGGTTGTTATTGTACAAAATGACAACTGTCTCCTACCCATCGGCAAGGGCTCCCAGATGGTCCAGCTGGAGTTCAGTGAGCGTGTTTTGCCTCCCGGGAGTGGCCAGCACTGTGGCCCTTCCATCCCACACATCAGCCAGACTGAGGGGGCCCCTGTTCCTACAAGGACCAGAGGAAACTGGATCACAAAGGCACGTTAAGTGTGTCTGTTCATCTGCTCGAAACTCCATTCATTGTGGCAGACCCCGTAGCCTTGTGCTGTTTCTTGTCTTGTTTTGGGTGTTCATATTTTTGTTTCTTTCTTTTCTTTTTTAAACTATGCTGTTGTGGTGGTTTTGCCATGTGTCAACTTGGCGAGGCTCAACTGCATGTCCCAGGATGTGAGAGGCTGGGCTGTAGAACACCCTCTCTCATGAGAGGTGGGGGAGGGGGCAGCAAGCTTCTGGTAGTCCCCACCTACCTTCTCCCAGCTGTCCCATCAAGCACGCAGCTAGTGCTGTGAAGGAACTTTGCAGATGTCATTAAAGTCTTTAATCAATTGACTCTAAGTCAGGGAAATTATCCTGGGTGGGCCTTACTTCATCAGTTGGAGAGCTTCCTCCCTTAGGACAGTGTCAGCCCAGGCCCTTGGGGTACCAGCTGCTCCTGAGCTTCCCTTCCTGATGGCCTGTCCTAACACACTTTGGATCTGCTTTACCAGCCCAAACAGTTGTATAAGCCAATCCTTGTAATAGATCCACCCATCCCTTTGTCTGTCTGTACATCTGTCTGACTAACATCTACCATCTATCTTTTCATCTATCTATCTACCTATCTACCTATCTATCTATTCTACTGGATTTTCCTCTGGTCAGACCCTGGCTGATACAACTGCCAACTCTTTAAGGTCAAGAACTATGCTTTTTTTTTTTTCCTAATTCACCATAGCACATAACACAGCACTCTAAATAAATACCTGGCACATTCAAGATTTACTCTTAGATTTTTAAATTAACTATAGTTACCATGTGATTTTTGTTTCATCAGATACGTATGTGCTTAATAACTCTCTGAGATCCAGTCAGTGTATCTGTATTTACTGAGCACCTGACCAAGGAATAGAAGTGTGTGCATACCAGACGAGAGATAAAGCCGGGTTCAGCTTTAGGACCGCTTCCAGGCTAAAGCAGACCCCATGCCTCCCTGGGTCACTGTCAAGCTGGGTTCAGTGAAGGTGACAGGAACACAGAATTGAGGTTGCTTGGCCTGGTCTATTGGCATTCATCCGATGTCCGATTTATCATTCACTCAATTTTCCAGTCGTTGTGGCATAAAATGCAAACCTACCCATGCAGAAATACCCATTGAATTCAATAAATCTTAAAATATTTGATCCACTCGGGCCATCACCTATCATTAGTACGATAGATAAGTCAGGGTATTTGCAAGTGAGGGCGTTATATCACATATTTAAAAATACCGAGAGAAGCTCTTATCTGTCAGGAATGCATTGTGAGTTATAACTTTTATGGAAAGAGGCCGATGTGTTCAACGGAGATTGAAGAAAGAAGCCTAAATTTGAGGGGAGGGCTGACAAAACAGCCAGGAAGTCATCCGATCTCATTTCGGGAGTTCAGGCACCGTGCCTGGCATGGCGTTCTGCAGGACCGAGCGGCCTCTGAACCTCTGAGAAAATAGCCATGCTGCTGCACATGCCTGCTGGACCTGGGCACTGGAGGGGAGAGTCTTGGTCTCATCTCCCTGCATACGTAAAGGGAGGGCTCATTTCAGCGGCGGCTGGCCATGCTCAGGGTCATTGTTCCTAGACCAGTGAGATGAGGTTGGCAGAGGTTTTAGCCCCTTATGGACAAAGGTGCCGCACACAGATAGAGGCGTGGGTTAGCAACCACAGGGCACCGATCCCTGCTTTTCAGATCCCGTTGGACTAACTCATTCAATATCATGATGTAACTGCTGGCTCCCAGTCAGAAGACACAGATCCCGATTAACACAGCTTAATAAGCTAATTTCCTGTTATGATATGATCTTCGAAATGAGTTTTTAATGATTACTTTTACAAAGCATCTACAGATGTTCAGCCAATCACACTGGCCCATTAGCTGAGCAATCCCAGACTGGGATGATGATGGTGACGATGGTGATGATAATTACTATTTAGCTGGAGGAGATAATGCCTTCCTCACCAGCTAGAGACCATGTCAACAGGAAATTCTTCTGAATGTATTTAAGCACAAAGTTTTCTTTTCTTCCCTTCCTCCTCTCCTGGCTTAAGCTAGAATCATTAAACATCCAGAGAATACTACCTCCTCTATGCCACATTAGTCACTGCGTCCTCAAATCACTTCTCTCCAGACTGGAGGGCGTGTGGTCCTGTGGGTTCAGGCACCTCCCTGGGCCATTACCCTGGAGGCAAACCCGACCTGTTCAGTTGGAGGTGAGTGCTCCAACCTGGGGAGGCTGGCCTCGGCTCTGCAGGCATCTCTATGGATACGTAGAGAGGGGGAGATGGTCAAGGATGATACCCCATCTCTCACGAGACAAGACATTCGTTCATTTGCTCATCCTTCCGTTCCTTTGATGGCTCTGAAAGGATAGAGGGCTGAAAAAGCAAGTGTGCCGCAGAGGGGTGGGGGGCTCCAGGCACATGCACAGCCATCCCTGGGGAAGACAGCACAGCGAGGAAAGCCCACTGTAGAGTGAGGCCTGAGGCTTTGCCTCCCGAGGCCACTGCTGCAACCATTTCTGAAAACCAGCAGATATCTGCTGAGATTTTAGATGTCAGTATGCTGCTGACACAATTCAGGGGTTGGGGAGGGAGGGAAATTGCAATAACTGCTCATGGAGTTTAGTCCACAGGGTGCAGACGGGCAGCTTGTGGGCTAGATGTGACCCATGGATGTGTTTACGTTTTCTTTCCCCTACAAAGTTGGACCACATTGTGTGTTTTTTTTAATAGTCAATTTTGCATCCTCATTTCAAAACAGATGTCACATAACATTTGCAAATTCCAACTTCTCTTGAAGAATCAGGGAGCCTGGGCCCCGAGAACCACCGTTCCCACCAGCAGCAGCCCACGGGCGAGCACCAAGCTGCAGCCGCCTTTTCTATGGGCTGCGGTTCTCCAGGGTGCAAATCCCACTGCTCTGACTTGTCTCCGCGACGTGGAGACAAGGGCCACCAGATGTATAATCGTCCGTGTTTAACATGCAAACAGGGAGGCTGAAAGAACACGACCAAAGGCGCTTTTATGAAACAAATGGGACTTTTCCATCCATAACAAATAATAGAAATAGTAATAAATGATGTGAGTTTACACATTTGTGCTCCCTCCCCGGCCTCAGTTGGTATTGGAGTCTGTGAACCATATTTTTAATTAGTTCTGGGGACTTCTTGAGCTGTCTGGGGAAGGGCAAGTTTCTTGGCTCATAAAAAAAGGGGGGGGGTGGCTTCTGGAATGGAGGAGGAGGTAAGGTGGCCAATTGTCCTGGTTTTCCCGGATCTGAGGGGTTTCCTGAGGTGTGGAACTTTCAGTGCTAAAGCCAGGAAAGCTCCAAGTCAACAGTCACCCTAGAAGGAGGCAAAGGTGGTCCGGGATCACCAGCTGAGCCCCAGCATCCTCACAGCTTCGCCAGAGACAACCCCGGGCCACCGCCCTTTTCACTCTCCTGCCTAGAAATGCCTGGTTCCAGGGACCCCGTGATGGCTTTCATCACTGAGGACTACACACAAAGGACACCGGTGAGCCCCCCTCCCGCTCTGCTCCTGGACCAGGCCTGGCTGTGGGTTTAGTCTTAGGAATCCTTTGAGAAACTCCCAAATTGCTAGTCGATTTAGTTTGCCTCTAGCGCAGGACCTCACTCCAGTCTCTCTGCCCTGGAGAAAGAAGGGCTGGGATCCCTTTGATGGGCCCCCTGGGACCCGGAGGGGACAGCGATGACACAAAAGTAAGTTGCTTGGCCTGGCATTCCTCTGGTTTCCAGTTTAGATGGTGCGGCTTGGGTACCCCCTGAAGTTGTCTTCAAGAGAAAGTTACTAGTTGCCCTGCAGGAGGAGCGAGGGCAGCGCCACCTCTGCTCGGGTCCCCTTTCTCCGTCGTAGGCTGATGCCCCCAGGCCTCCTGCAGCCGATCCCCTGACCTCCCCCATTTCAGCTCAGCTCAGCACTTACCTCCCTCGAGATTCTTTTCTCGACTGGCTCCACCTGGCTCTGTCACCGCCATCCGTCCTGCGTCCCCCGGGTCCCCATGTCCCCATGACCCAGCTCTGTACGACCCAGCTCTGTACGTGATTCAGATTTCACTCGTTTGGAATTCCTGATCATTCCATCTGGGCTGAGCAGAGTTTTATGCTGGCTTATATTTTATGAAGGAAGCTTTTCACAAAACAGATGAATACTGACAACAAAATTACATGGACATTTAGTTTAATAAAGACGACAATCTGCCGAAAGGCTATCTGTGCTCTGGGCCAACAGATGGAGAGTCTGGCCCACAATCCGTGCTGGCCTCCTCTCTTTCCTCCTTTTTTTTTGGGTTGTTGTTGTTTTTGTTTTTTGTTGGGGGTGGGCAATTAGGTTTATTTATTTATTGTAATGGAGGAGGTGCTGGGGATTGAACCCAGGACCTCGTGCATGCAAAGCACACGCTCTGCCACTGAGCTACACACCCTGCCCCCTTTTTCCTCTTCTTGAAACCTTCCCTCACCATCACCAGGCCTGACCCGACAGACCTCTCCCTCCTGTGATCCTCTTGGCAGTTTTGCACCTGTTGCTTCTTCAGCCACGTTTGTCACGTCTCTGGTCAGTTCTCTTTAGAGAGTCATGTGGGTCAGATAGCTCTAGCCTGCCACTTCCGAGGTCTTGACCTCACCTCCCTCCGGGGCCTGGGGCCGCTGTTCACCAGTCACCATGTGGGCTCTGCATGGGCTCCAACCAACTCCATATCCAACATGATTGATATTATAATGTCATAGTGCACAGTATTATTAATCACACATAGCACATTAAATCAAATCATTCCCAGTCAATGTGCGTATCATATCCAACAGACTTAATCTGCCACTTACATGAAATCATCGACCTGCTTGGCCCATGTCCCCCTCTCCCTCTGGGCCCATAACCTGTGGGGGTTTCTATAAATGAACTTTACCAGGCATCAGGCTCTGATTTCAGTATCATCTCACCTAAAATCGCCCACCCTTTCCCCTCAGATAGGACGTCTCTATGGAGTAGCAGCTGATCCGTCCGTGCTCACACCTAACTGCGGGTTCATGCATCTGGTTATTTTTTTTTGACTCTACTTTGGGCATCTGAGGCCTTAACACAGCCAAATACATTGCAGCTCGACTTTAATTGAACATCATTTACCAACATCATCAACCATAAGGTGTTGTTCAGTCCGTGGTTACAGGACACAAGGAAAACCTACACATGTACACGCGCACGCACACACGTACGTACAAAGTATGTCTGACAAGTTACTTTGATAGAGTAAATAATAGAGGTTTAAATCCTCTTATGTCTAGAATTATAGGGACCTGAACCTACCCCTACAATTAAAAATTCTTTGTGCTATCATACTACACCACAGTAAAAAAAAGTCAGCTAAATAAGCTACGGGCTCATACCCCAAAAATGTTGGTTTATCTTCTTCCTGGACTAAGAAATTCCCCCATCATCACTATTTTCCTTACCACCCTTATCTCTGGAATTGTCATCGTAATTGTAAGCTCATGGTGACTACTCGTCTGAATTGGGTTTGAAGTAAATATACGAGCTTATATTCCCATCCCGATAAAAAATTTTAATCCACGAGCCATAGGGGCGTCCCCTAAATATTTCCTAGCACAAGCTGCCACATCCCTGTCACTTATAACAGCAGCCATTTTATTAACTTTCTCAACTCAGGCCCGTGAACTAGCACAAAAAGTGCTAACCCTACAGCATCAGCCATTATAGCAAGAGCCCTCATCCTAAAATTAGGACTAGCCACCTTCCGCTTTTGAGAACCCGACGTCACACAAGGGATGCCATTCGCAGCAGGGCAAATCTTACCAACACGGCAAAACCTCGCACCCCTATCAGTACGGTACCAAATGTCACCCACCATCCATCGAGCTAAATATATTGTTAACAACGTCCATTCTATCTATCCGAACCGGGGGAGGAGGCGGATTAAACCAAACCCAGTTATGAAAAGTCAGAGCCTACTCGTCAGTTGCCCACATGGAGTGAATACCAGCCTCATGCTGTGTAACCCTCTTGTAACAATCCTAAACTTACCCATTTAAATCGTGATAACGCTTACTATTTTCACATGATGTATCTACAGCTGGCCACTGCCACGTCACCACTGTCACACACGTAACAAACACCCATCACCACAACCCTAATCCTTACTATTATGTCAGCAATAGAAGGTCTCCCACCACCACTATAAGGATTTACACCCCAGTGCTTGATTACCCAAGAAATAACAAAAAAACCCCAACATAGTATTGTTACAGCATTATTATATTAGTATACATTACACAAGACAACCGGGAGGTCTGTAGACTGGGGGCCCCGCCGCAGCAATCTACCAGAAATGGAGCCCCTCTGACCCCAGAGGACACGCCCCTCCTCCCACACGCACCGCATCCCAGGTCACCCTGCATCGTGGTTGTAAGGTCAGCAGACACGACTCATGTCAGCACTCACCTCGGCCCGGGCACTGCCCTCCGTCATGAATAGGGTCACGTGGGTGGGGCACACAGCCCCGTGCCCGTTTTCTCTCCCAGCCACGCTCCTGCACATTTACGTCCCTCTGAGGAGCACCCAGGCCTCCACCTGCGCGCCCTCACTAGTTCTCGTGCCCAAGGAGGACAGGAAGGAGGCTGGCCCCTGAGACCACGGCCGGAAGTCATCTCCACTCTACTGTCGGGCAAAAAAGAGTTTTCATCTTTCTTAGACTCTCTTAGTATACGGACTGTAGGTTAGTGACAATCAAAAACACTGGTGGAAAAAAAAACTTAGGGGAAAAAGGTGAAGACCCATCGACTAGGAAGATGACTTTGGAATTAAAAACACACAGTCTAATAAGAGCTGGGCCACCCCGCTGGACTGCACGTAGACGGAACTGCCTCTTCAGCTGGTGTGGTCCTACTTCGAGCTGAAGCCACGTCTGGAAAAGGCTCGGCGCTCCTTAGCCTAATGGTGCTGGATTTTTATCTCACGAACGGCAAGGTCTCATGCACAGGAATGAAGGACACGTTCTCCTCCTGTAGCTCAGCTAGACTGTGCCCTCTCCTAGAGAGAATGAATGCCGGCCTGGCTCCCTGTGCTTCTCCTTAGACTCGTGGGGAAACCAGCCTCCAGTCTTGCTGGTCAGGAAGCGGATGTGGAATTGGTACCTTCCCTCCAGCTCCTGGGAGTCCCTCCAGCCCTCTTCCCCGCCCCACCCCTGTTCCCACTGCAGAACGTGAATTCTGTGCATCAAACCCGAGGCTCCGGGCTCAGGGAGGGAGCTTCAGAATCACTTCCTCCTTTGGGAAAGGGCAGAATTTCCTGGCGGAGGGGCTGAAGGCACCAGGCTGAGAGACCAGAGGGAAGGGCTGTAGAAAAAGTAGAGGCGCCCTCCTTTCCAGTCCTGCAGTGCGTGGGTCCCAGCTCTCATGTGGTGCAAGGGAACAGCTCTGTTGGACAAGTTATGACATCTGCTCAGAGATCTGACCAGCTCTTTGATAGGGAGCTCTGACTTACTACCACTGTGGTTGGCTGGGTAGGGAGATGGGGTACACTGGGAAGGCAGGTCTGTGCCAGGGAAACTGGTAAAGCCGGAGGCACCCAGGAAAAGACAGGCAAAGTCATATTCCTCTCCCAGATAACATTACGACGTGCAGGGGCTACCTCATTCCAGGGCCTCTGGAACTCATACAATGGCATCCTGCAAATTTAGAAAAAAAATGCCCAAAACGGGGAGATCGGGGGCATCTGGGCTGACAATGCAGCTCTGGGAGTGGAGGGGCTGGCTGGAGTCACCACTCCTTCCCCTTTCTGGAGCAGCTTGCACCTTGTGTAACGACCCATCCACCCCTGCCACCTCCTGATTTTTCCCCATAAGTAACCAAGTAACTGCTGACGTCAGGAAATGAGGGATCCTCTCGTGGCCAGGTTATAAGAATCTTCATTACCCTTTTGCGAGCCTCCTGCAGGCCACACACTAGGAAAGAGCTGGCACTTGCCTTTCTTTGCCTCCTTCAACCCTCCTAATTAGCATGTCGTTCACATCGTTTGCTCCTCTGCAAATGAGGATTCTGATGCCTCTTGAGTTAAGTTGTTACCGGAGATTAGGTTCTTGTCTCTTGGAGGAAAGGATTCAAGAGTGAGCCATAGTAAAGTGAAAACAAGTTTATTTAGAGAGATACACACATTCCATAGACAGAACGTGGTCCTTCTCAGAAGGGAGGGTGGCCCCACGATGTACAGGTGGTTAGCTTTTATGGACTGGGTAATTTCATATGCTGACACGTGGGAGGATTTTTCCAACTGTTTTGGGGAAGGGGCGGGGATTGCCAGAACTTGGGCCCCCACCCACTTTTGGGCCTTTTATGGTCAGCCTGGGAACTGTCATGTCTGTGGGTGTGACATTTAGTAGCTAATGTATTACAATGAGCCTGTAATGAGGCTCAAGTTCCATTGGAAGCCAAGTCTTCTGCCATCTTGGGTCTAGTTGGTTCTAACCAGTTTTTGTCATATCTTCAATGGCTGTGTCACTTTTTTAATGGTTGTGCCCTGCCCCTCTTCCCTCCTGTCTCAAAATAACTTGTCCCAGGACAAGCAACTGGTAACCAGACCCTGATTACCAGCTTCTTTCTCTGAGCACTGGCCCACCTCACCGTCTCTACTTGTATTTGGAAGGCTGGCTCCTCTGACCAAACTGATACAGCAGATTTTGTCTGTTTTCTGTTATTTCTATTTTACTTCACTAGTTCTCATCAAACTGCCTGCAGCTTCAGGTGAGGTCAGAGTGCCAGGAGGTGGTAGGTCCAAAAGGTCTGCCTCCCAAGCCAGGGCTCATTCCACAGGCATTGCCCCCTCCCTTCCAGCACTCAGTTGGTCTCACTCCTGCCCAAGTCTGGTGACCTTAGCAAATGCCACTCATCCGATGTGGCCAGATGGGACAGAGCACCTGTCTTCTCCAAGATGCCTCATGTCAGCTCTCCATCCTGGCCCCAGTGATGGCTCCAACAGACCGCGTCTCCTTTTCTGCGTCTCTGCAGTCTGAGTGGGAAGTTGCTGTGACCCATCCCAAGCACAGCTGTTTCTCTGTATCCTCACCAAGGGAGAAATAGCCATTGAGCTGTTTCTTCTTACAGTATTAAGAATCCCCTGCAAGTTTCAGTCGAGGAATAGCCCTCTGCAGGAGACTTGGGTGGCTTCTTCGAGTTCTTGTTACTCATCTGTCTAGTGAATGAAGCATCTCAGAAGCAGGAAACACATATGCCTCTGTGTCCATTAAGATGTATATGTGTGTGTAGCTTTTTATTCATAAATATCATCAAACTGTTGACTGTTTTTGTTTGTGCAACTCTTAGTGCGTAGGTCAGCTGTCTAATCAGGTACGTCTCCCTAATTCCTTCCCACCGAGAAAACAAACTGATGAGTTTTATTGTCTTTCGCTCTTGTCCAGCCCTCCACATGGAAATTAGAAACATGGGGGCCCCTAGCAGGCGGTTCTCCCTTCCCATCTTGAGGCTGTGCAGTCCCCTGAGTCCTGGGCTATGTAGATCAGTCCTGGCGGCCACCCCGGGCTAGAGCAGAGTGGTACCACTGCAGCCACAGGACAGTGGGATGGGTACACCCTGAAACCTCTCGGAAAGCTCAGCTGTGTCTACATACGTGTGCTTTCAAATTCAGATTATGAAGAAAGGAAACCAAAAGCATGGTGTTTAAGAAAAAATCCAGTTGGGATGATTTATATGTAACATTATGTCATTTAAAGAGATGCAACGTTTGTATATATTGCTAATTTTAAAGGTCAGGACATTCTGCACGAAAAGCAGGGTGGTACGAAAAAATATTCACTCCCCAGGTTAGAAGGAGTTTTGCTGGGTTTGCTGAGACACTGAGATGTGGGGGAGCCCATTCGGGGTGGGGGGAGGGGGAGCTGGCCACGTGATCCCCGGTGAGCAGCTGGAGGGCAGTGCCCACCGTAGCCACCGGCAGCAGAAAGCCTTGGAAGGGTCACTGGATTTAGCAAAAAAAAATGCAGGACGCCAAGTTACATTTGAATTTACAATAAACAAGAAATACTCTCTTAGTATATAATGTTTGGGCTGTACCTACACGAAAAAAATATTTTTACTGTTTATCTGAAAATCAGCTGTAACTTGATGTTATATTTTATCTGGCAACCCTACCAGGAAACCTCCTCCCACCCCCTCTCACTCCCCTCTCCCACCTATAATTAAGAGATTGAGAGACACAAGATAAGAAAGAGGTAAATAAGGAAGGAATGCAGGGAAATTGATGTCTACTTTCCAGACAGTTGAAGGTACAGAGTTAACGAGGGCTTGATGTTAAAGTCACCTTAAAAAAAATAAGTAAGTAAATAAGACTTGAAACTGAGTCAAGCCTGAGTCCAGTGGACTTTCCAGCATAAAATGTAATTCTGATTCAGTTCTCAAGATAATACCAGAATGACATTAAATGGTGATCAGAAGCCCGTACATTCCGGGCAGGGCATTCCCAGGTCTTTAGCTCCTCCCTCCCGCCCCCCTCCCCCTTCCCCTTTGTCTTCTCTTTCTTCTCTTTTCCCACTTTCTTTCATTGAATAGATATTTATTGGTGATCAACTCTGGCAAAACAAGCCTTCAAAATGTTCGTATTTTCACTCTTATCCAAGTGCATCTTCTTTGAGTTCTTAAAAAAATGAGTAGTAGCATAAATAAGCTTCTCTGCATCCTATGGGACCAGGGGAAGAAAGAACTAGAAATAGAGGCCAGTTTTGTTGACTTCATGCCAGCCTTGAGCAAGCTCTAAGCTTCCTGCTCCCGCAGTGATCCACTGGCATTGCCAACCCAGAAAAGAACAGACGCAATTTTTTTTAAAAAAGAAAAACTCCAAAATGGGCAAAGCTGGAAGCACTTAAACAAAAATGAAAAGTGACAACTAGTGTCATAGAAGAGAAACAAGCTTAAAGACAGGGAAATACTAGGTTGTCTCCGTAATTAATTCTTAAGCTGATCCACCTTCAGAAATAATTTCTAGTCGCCTCCCTATCGCTGCTAGCATGAGATAATCAGGATGAGCTGTGTAGAAGGAAGATCACAAAAATCCACTTTGTTTCTCTGCTTTTCAAAACCTTTGTCCGGATACTGGGCAGGTCACTTCCGATACAGGACCTCCCTCTGAGTCGTCCACGTTGCCAAGATATTGGCCTGTCACTGACGAGCCAAATTGAAACTCAGAGGCAGGGTCTTGGAGCTTAGAAGAAAAGAGTCAGCTTTATTACTTTGCAGGGCAAAGGGGGCTCACAGCAGGGCAGTGCCTTCAAAACTGCGACCCCACCTTGGGGATGGGGTGGGGTGGTTGTACAGCCATAGCTCAAACAGTGAACATTCAGCAGAATCATTTTCTCGTCATGAGACCTAGAGTGGCATCATGGTGCCTCCAGGCGACCATTTCTCTAGAAGCTGGTGGTTGTCACTTTTTTGATCTCTTTATCTCGTAAGCGCCCAAGGGCGTGGTCTTCTTGGTAGTTAGCCTATTTTGTAAGGTTACAGTTCTGTGACCTCCCCCCTGGAGAACAACCCAGAAACCAAGTATGATCATTATTTTCGATTACTGGAATAAAGCAGAAACAGTCAAATCAATAGCTTTATTTTAACAACGGGCCTGGCGCTAGGAGTAGCAACCGGTCAGGCAGGTCAGTTGACCGTTTTAAGGGCGAGCTTAAGAGTAAGCGATCTGTTAGCCTAAGTGCGACCATTCTATTAATTCTTCTTCACGCAGAGACAACCCAACAGGGCAGATTCAATAGGTAGCTTGTAAATACTTCTCAGCTAGCATTTAACATGCATCTGTGTCAACTGAGAGCTCTGGATTCCCAAACTACCTAAGTCTCACGTTTACAACCACCTCTCTGTATTTGTGGGTACTGGGCGAGGGTTCTTATTTTCCATGAAGTCTGAGTTTGCGGGCTCTCCCCTTGGCACTCACACGCATGCTTGTCAGCCACCCACCCCCCCCAGGCTCTTCTTTCCTGCCCTCCTCCCGCTGTCCCGGAGCTGTCACCTCTAATTCACAGCCTCTCTCTTCTGGCTGCTTCTGGGCTTGATCTGCCTCAGCTTTGCACTTGAACCCATCGCTCTGCATGAGAGGATGTTCCCGAGAGAGAGGACACTGTCACCTTTCGTCCCTGTCTTCAAATGGAAATTAGTCCTGTTACGAAATCATTGCTTGACATGCAATTTGTTCTTGCTGTGATCTGGTAGATACTCGTAAGCTCAAAGAAAGCCTTGAATCCGGCAGCACCCAAGGTGAAGTCCTCCTGCTCTTTCTCAAAAAGAAGGACAAAAACAAAAGGTGTCAGGAAATACGGGGGCAAATGGGAGATGTTCATTACTGTTGACGGCCACCTCAGCACTGCCGGAACTCCAGCGGCTGTAATTCAGCCAGTTGTAATTGGCCCATTTTCATGGCCGGAGCGACTGCCTCCTACATGTTTTGTGTGAAACGTCTCTTCAGATCAGCCGTCTGCCATTTTGGCTCAAAGATACATGGTGTGTCCAAAGGAGACATTAACAGTGATGCAGTTGAATGACAGTTATGTTGTCTGCAAGGTCCTGAGGTCAGTACTGGATGTGATAACTTTTCATTCTTTGCACGTCCCTTTGGTGAAAGTCCTATTGAGTCCCTGGGGTAGTCATATTTAGTAGCAGTCAGGGTACCTCTTAAAGCCACGGAATGTCCTCACGGGAAGAACCGTTAAGCATCATCTAATCTAAGTTGATTAGTTTTCAGATTAGGAACCAAAAGCCCAGTAAAACCAACTCGTCAAGATCGTATTCCTCCCTTCTTTGCATTTATTGAGAGTTCTTTTTTTTTTTTTTTGAGTTTTTTAAACTTCTTTTTTATATGTACATATTTTTTATTGAAGTATAGTCAGTTTACAATGTCTCAATTTCTAGTGTATAGCACAATGCTTCAGTCATACATGAACATACATATATTCATTTTCATATTCTTTTTCACCATAGGTTATGACAAGATAGTGAATATGGTTACCTGTGCTCTACAGTTATCTATTTCATATATATTAGTTAGTATCAACAAATCTCAAACTCCCAGTTTATCCCTTCCCATCCCCTTTTTCCCCCTAGTAACCACAAGTTTGTTTTCTATATCTGTGAGTCTGTTTCTGTTTTGTAAATAAGTTCGTTTGTCTTTGAGTTCCTACCATTCTGCACCACTGCCCTCCCAGGGCAGGTGTTGTGTTTGGTTATACTGCTTTGAACTCCTCACAGAGACCAGCATAGACATTGGCCATACTCTACTGGGAGCATGTATATACTTGAAGGGTAAATGGTAATAATGGCTACTATCTGTTGAACATGGACTATGAGAAGTGGTTTATTATATCACCTATAATCCCCCTAACAATTTTACAATGTGTGTAAAAAAAATAATGTTACAGGTGGAGAAACTGGTTGAGAGAGCTTGCGTTAACCTGCCAAAGGTCACACAAGTCATCAGTCATAGAGATGGGTTTCGACTCAGTTCTTTCAGCCTCAAACATGAATGCTTCTCCCACAATATCGTTCTGACTTGCAAGCATCATAGGTTTTAAAGATGCAGTTGGGATTCTTAGGATTTTAGTAGGAGCAACCTGGTTCAATTTGTGTCTCTCCTGACAGCTATGTGATCCAGACTCTAACAGTAGCTTGAAATGCTGAAGACTTGCCACTTACAAACAGCTTGCAATGAAGAGTATAAACAAACAAACCAAAAAAAAAATAAGCTTTACAAGCCTGGAGGCTGAAAGATGATGAGTCTTGGAGGAAAATACGATTTCATCTAGACTTGCTTGTGTAGGATGAAATTCTCTTCTCACCAGAATTACTTAGAATATGGAAATCAGAATTATAGGATTGTATACATAAATAATTCAAGGTTCTTGAAGGCTCACTGCTATCTCCTGCAGGGACACCTTGACAGAAAGAAATGCACAACTGACATAAAATTCCAGGCTTCAGTGCACGTGAGGAAGAAGAGGTTCTTAAAGCAACAGCATAGTCTGCCCAATGTCATAAGCAGAATTATGGCCTCCAAAGATGTCCATGTCTTGGAATCTGTGAATGTGTTAGGTTATATGATAAAGGAGAGTTAAGGTTTCAGAAGGAGCTAAACTTGCTAATCAGATGAGCTTGCAGTTGAGAAATTATTAGGGTGAGCCCAGTGTGGTCACAAGGGTCCTTGTAAGTGGAAGAGGGAGGCAGAAGAAAAGAGTCAGATGTGATGCTGGGCTGAGGTTGGAATGGTGTGATGTGTCTGCCACTGCTGGCTCTGAAGACAGAGGAAGGGGCCATGAGCTGAAGAATGCAAGTAGCTTCTAGAAGCTGGAAAAGGCAAGGAAACACATCCTCCCTTAGAGCTTCTGGAAGGAATACAGCCTTACTGAAATCTTGGTTTTAGGACTTCTGATGTCCAGACTAAGATAATAAGTTTGTGCTGTTTGAAGCCACTAAGTTGTGGTGATCTGTTTCAGCAGCAATAGGAAACTAACACACCCCATCTCCTGACTTACTCATAAAACTGACTTAATTAGGAGAACTGTGCTGTTAATTAGAACATGGGTTCAGCTGACGGAGATAAAAATAGTGGTGATCTAAATAAGCTGGACGTTTATGTCTCTCGTGTAGAGTCTAAGCTGAGAGGTGGTCTTGGAGGCAAGCCGACTTTATTCCACAAAGCCAACCAGAGACCCAGGCTCCTACCCGTGGCTCTGCCGTTCCTCAAAGGGGCTGCCCTCATTGGTGTGGGAGGAAAGTAGCTCACCACTATTCTCTGGGCTAAACAACTGAGGGGGAAAGAGAGGTTGTCCTGTCTTACAAGGGCGTGAGACGGGAGAGAGAGAGACTAAGCAGGGAGGCTTCAGGCAGCTCCATCTCTGGAATTGCAGGGAGCAGAGGTCAGACCTCAGAATTCTCAGAATGATCGCCCCCCAGTCTCCCTGGATCAGGCTGATGAAACAAGCCCCCAGTAACTGGGAGATGCCTGCAATTTGCTACCACTATCCTGTAAACTGTAGCCATGCACAAGACTCTGAACTGTCCCTGTCAATGTTTATGACATAGAGCTATCAGACAATGTCACATGGTACCCAGGTGTGGCCAGGACCTGGAAGAATTTGTATTGACCGGCCCCTTCTTCAAAATTCCAGCCAGCTCTGTACCCAGGCTTACCTGTCCTTTCATTAACCTTGCAAAACTTTGACCTGTACTTCATGCAACTGAAGTTTTTTTTTTGGGGGGGGGGGGTAACACTTACTGTGAAATGTCAAGCTTTGACTGTTTCATCTCCTTTAATCCTCACAACAATCCTACAAGGGAGATACTAGTATTATTCCTGTTTTACAAACGAGGAAACACATGTAAGGAGGTGTTTAATAATTTGCGCAAGTTTACACAGCCGTTAAGTCGTGGGATGACATTTGAATCACCAGGCATTCTGACTTCAGTCCTTGATGGGTAAAAATGGATCCCAGAGGAAAATTAGCAATGCCTGCCAAGTTCTCGGACTGATGTGAACCAAAGAAGACTGTGGTCCTGTGCAATTTTGTACCAAATGGAAATATAAACACAGCTCAAAAGGCTGTAACCACTTATTCAGAACTGACAGCCAATATTAAAACTGCTGGGAGAGGATTATGGGAAGATGGCAGATTAAGAAACACCAGGAATCTGTCTCCCCACCTGGACAGAAATCACACTGGCAGAATCTGTCTGATGTAATCACTTTGGAATTCTTGAGTCTACTGAAGGCTTGCAACTTCCAAGAGAAATCTTGGATGGTAAAATGTGCTTAATTTTGGTCAGTTTCAGGTCTTAGCGCAGTAGCAGCTACCTGTCTCCTGCCCCCAGCCCTGTGACAGGAGAGCTGCCTGTGTTCCAGAGCAGCCTGCACACAGCTTGGAGAGCCAGGTCGGGAAAAAAGAACTCTGCACTTTAAATATCAGGGGTCTGTCCCCTGTTGTCTGGCTGCTGCTTCTGATCACAGCATGCAGACCTTGCTGCGACACTTCCCCTATGGTTACCGGCCTCTCCCTGACCCCCCAGCTGAAGCGACTGCCAGGGAAGTTAAAGGGCCGGTGCATTTCTCCCTCTCTTCATTTTTCCTTTTTTTCACCTTTGGGAGCCAGCCGCTAAAGATGGGACATACGAAAGCAACTCTATATATGGGGAAAATGAGAACGAATCCATGCGTGCCCAGGGAAAGGAACAGGCTCAGAAGGGACCTGAGAAGGCCTTAAGTTTACCCCCCAGGCTGATCCTTCGCACAGAGACAGCCTGCAGTAATCAAAGCAAAAACAATAAACAATAACGAACAAAAACCCCAGCAAACTCTAGGGAAAGGGGAGAATCTGATTTCCAGCATTATCACCTTATTACCGTGAAATGTCCAGTTTTCAACAATGACAAAAGTTACAAGGCATACAAAAAAAAAAAAAAAGAAAAGAAAAGAAAAGAAAAAAGAAAACCCAAAAAGTATGGCCTATTCAAAGGAAAAAAAAAATCAATAGAAACTGTCCTAGTAAAACACCTGATGGAAGACATACTACCCAAAGACTTAAAAGCAACAGTATAAAAGAGGCCCAAAGAACTAGAAAGATATGGTGAAAGTCAATAAAATGATGTATGAACAAAAGGGAAATATAAATAAAGAGATAGAAAACTTAAAAACAAACCAAAACTAAATACTAGAGCTGAAAAGTACAATAAATGAAATGAAAAATGTATTGTTCCAAGGTAGCTTTGAGCAGGCAGGAGAAAGAATCCACAAACTTGAAGATAGGGCAATGAGTGCCATCAGGTCTGAGGAACAAAAAGAAAAAGATTGAGGAGAAGTAAACAGAGCTTAGGAGCTCCTTGTAGGAGTTTCAAAAGGAAAGGAGAGAAAAGGAAGGGAGAATATTTGAAGAAACAATGGTTGAAAACCCCCAAATGTGATAAAATAAATATAAATATCCAGGAAGCTCATGATCATCTCAATAGATGCAGAAAAAGGTTTTGATACAATTCAACACCCATTTATGATAAAAACTCTCACCAAAGTGGGTATAGAGGGAACATATCTCAACACAATAAAAGCTATATACGACAAACCTACAGCCAGCATAGCACTCAACGGTGAAAAACTCAAAAGCTTCCCACTAAAATCTGGGACAAGTCAAGGCTGCCCACTCTCACCACTCCTATTCAACATAGTCTTGGAAGTCCTAGCCACAGCAATCAGGCAAGAGAGATAAATAAAAGGGATCCAAATTGGAAAACAAGAGGTAAAAGTGTCACTATATACAGATGACATGATACTATCTATAGAAAACCCTAAAAGATCCACACAAAAACTACTAGAAATAATTGAAAAATTCAGCAAGGTAGCAGGTTACAAGATTAACGTTCCAAAATCAGTTGCATTTCTTTACACTAATGATGAATCAACAGGAAAAGAAAGTAAAGAAACAATCCCCTTTAAAATAGCACCCAAAGTAATAAAATGCCTAGGAGTAAATCTAACCAAGGAAATGAAAGACTTTTATACATGAAAACTATAAAACACTGATTAAGAAATTAAAGAAGACCTTAAAAAATGGAAAGCTATCCTGTGCTCCTGGATTGGAAGAATCAATATTGTTAAAATGGTCACACTGCCCAAGGAACTCTACAGATTTAATGCAATCCCTATCAAATTACCCAGGACATATTTCACAGAACTAGAACAAATCATAATAAAATTTATATGGAACCATCAAAGACCTAGAATTGCCAAAGCATTACTGAAGAGAAAGAAAGAGGCTGGAGGAATAACCCTCCCAGACTTCAGACAATACTACAGTCATCAAGACAGCATGGCACTGGTACAAAAACAGACATACAGACAAATGGAAGAGAATAGAGAGCCCAGACATGAACCCACAAACTTTTGGTCAACTAATCTTCGACAAAGGAGGCAAGAATATACAATGGAATAAAGACATTCTCTTCAGCAAATGGTATTGGAAAAACTGGACAGAAGCATGTGAATCAATGAAGCTAGAACACTCCCTTACACCATACACAAAAATAAGCTCAAAATGGATCACAGACTTAAACATAAGACAAGATACAATAAAACTCCTAGAAGAAAATATAGGCAAAACATTATCTGACATACATCTCAAAAATGTTCTCCTAGGGCAGCCTACCCAAGCAATAGAAATAAAAGCTAGAATAAACAAATGGGACCTAACAAAACTTACAAGCTTCTGCACAGCAAAGGAAACCATAAGTAAAACAAAAAGACAACCTATGGAATGGGAGAAAATTTTTGCAAATGAAACCAACAAAGGCTTGATCTCCAGAATATATAAGCAGCTCATATGACTTAATAAGAAAAAAACAAACAACCCAATCCAAAAATGGGCAGAAGACCTAAACAAGCAATTCTCCAAGGAAGAAATACAAATGATCAATAGGCACATGAAAAAATGCTCAATATCACTAATTATAGAAAAATGCAAATCAAAACTACGATGAGGTATCACTGCACACAAGTCAGAATGGCCATCATTCAAAAGTCCACAAATGATGAATGCTGGAGAGGCTGTGGAGAAAAGGGAACTCTCCTACACTGCTGGTGGGAATGCAGTTTGGTGCAGCCACTGTGGGAAACAGTATGGAGATTCCTCAAAAGACTAGGAATAGACTTACCATATGACCCAGGAATCCCACTCCTGGGCATATATTCAGAAGGAACCCTACTTCAGGATGACACCTGCACCCCAATGTTCATAGCACTATTTACAGTAGCCAAGACATGGAAGCAGCCTAAATGTCCATCGACAGATGACTGGATAAAGAAGGTGTGGTATATTATACAATGGAATACTATTCAGCCATAAAAACTGAAAACATAACGCCATTTGCAGCAACATGGATGTTCCTGGAGAATGTCATTCTAAGTGAAGTAAGCCAGAAAGAGAAAGAAAAATACCATATGAGATTGCTCATATGCCGAATCTAAAAAAAAAAAAAAACATAAATACAAAACAGAAACAGACTCATAGACTTAGAATACAAACTTGTGGTTGCCACAGGGATGGGGGGTGGGAAGGGACAGACTGGGATTTCAAAATATAGAATAGATAAACAAGATTGTACTGTGTAGCACAGGGAAATATACACAGGATCTTGTGGTGGCTCACAGCGAAAGAGAATGTGACAATGAATGTAAGTATGATCATGTATAACTGAAAATTTGTGCTCTACACGAATTTGACACAACATTGTAAAATGATTATAACTCAATTAAAAGAATGTTCAAAAAAAATAAAGAAAAAAAAAATCCAGGGAGCTCAAAAAACTCCAAGTAAGATGAACTCAAGGAGACTGAGACCCACACCTAGACACATTATAATGAAATTTTACAAAAGAAAAAGCAACAAGAGCATAGGGACTCATCACATAAAAGGGATTCTCAATAAGATTATCAGCATGTTTCTCATCATAAACTCTGAAGACCAGAAGGCTTTCAGGGAAGTGGGATGATGTATTCAAAGTGCTGTAAATAAAATAAAAATTTTTCAATTAAGAATCCTGCATCTGGTGAAATTATTCCTCAAAAGTGAGGGAGAAATTATGAAATCTCCAGATACACAAAAGCTGGGGATTTCCTTACCACTATACCACTTTGTAAGAAATATTTGAGGAAGTCCTAAGTGGCAAAATGAAAGGACATCAGAGAGTAACTCAAAGACTTTTCATATCAAGAAATAAGGAACTCACTAGAGGCAAATTCGTGGGCAATTGTAAAATGCTAGTATTATCATAACATTGATTTGTAACTGCATTTTGTTTGATTTAAAAGATTGATTGTTTGATTTAATACATTAAAAGAAAAAATAATTATTACTCTAAAAGCTAGGATTATTATAACTTTGCTTTATAACTCTAAATCTTTCTTTCTATAGATTTAAGAAACTAATGCATTTAAAGGAATTATTAGTTTATGTTGTGGGGCACACAGTGTATAAAGACGTAATTTTGTTACATCAACAATCAAAAGGAAAGGGGCAGAGCTGTAAAGGAGCAGAGTTTGTGTGTGTCATTGAAGTTAAGCTGGTATTAATTCAAATGAGAGTGCTATAACTTTAGGATGTTAAATGTAATCCCCATGGTAACCACAAAGAAAATAGCTATAGAATATACATGAAAAGTTTTTTTGAACCAGCTTCTAGAGTAATGGAAATAAATGTAAGAATAAACAAATGGGGTCTAATTAAACTTAAAAGCTTTTACATAGCTAACGATACCATCAACAAAATGAAAAGACAACTTACAGAATGAGAGAAAATATTTGCAAATGATGTGACTGACAAAGGACTAATTTCCAGAATATACAAACAGCTCATACACCTTAATATCAACAAACGAGCAACCCAATGAAAAATGGACAGAAGACCTAAATAGACATCTTTCCAAAGAAATCCAGATGGCCAACAAGCACATGAAAAGATGCTCAATATCACTAATTGTTAGAGAGATGCAAATCAATACTGCAATGAGTTATCACCTCACATCAGTCAGAATGGCCATCGTTAAAAAGTCCACAATGATAAATGCTGGAGATGGTGTGGAGAAAAAGGCACCCTCCTACACTATTGGTGGGAATGTAAATTGGTGCAGCCACTATGGAGGACAATATAGAAATTCCTCAAAAAACTAAAAATACACTTACCATATGATCCAGCAATCCCACTCCTGGGCATATATCCAGTGGAAAATATAATTCAAAATGACACATGTACCCCAATGTTCATAGCAGCACTATTTACAATAGCCAAGACATGGAAACAACTCAAATATCTATTGACAGATGACTGGATAAAGAAGATGTTCATATATATATTTTATATATATTTATATATATATATATATATATGTAAAATGGAATAGTACTCAGCCACAAAAAGGAATAAAATAATGCCATTTGCAGCAACATGGATGGCTCTAGAGATTGTCATTCTAAGTGAGGTAAGTAAGAAAGAGAAAGGAAAATACCATATGATATCACTTATTGTGGAATCTAAAAAAAAGGACACAAATGAACCTATCTACAAAACAGAAATAGAGCCACAGACATAGAGAACAAATTTATGGTTACCAGGAGGTATAGTGGGTGGGAAGGGATAAATTGGGAATTTGAAATCTGCGCCTTTTAGGGAGTGATGGAAATGTTAGCTATCTTGATTGTGGTGGTGGTTTCTCTGATATGTAGATCTATCAAAATTCATCAGATTGTACATCTGAAATATGTGTATTTTGCTGTACAGGAATTATACCACAAAAAATGGTGTTAAAAAAAAGGAATATACACAGAAGGAAATGAGAAAGGAATTTACATGTTCACTACAAAAAAATCAACTAACACACAAAAAGAAGACAGTAACACAGGAAATGAGGGACAAAATGCTATAATGTGTATAAAAACCAAATAGCATAACACAGAATTAAGTCCTTCCTTCTTGGTAATTACTTTAAATGTAAATAGACTGATGTCTCCAATCAAAAGACAAAGTTTGGCAGAATGGGTAAAAGCACATAATTCAACTATATGCTATCTACAAGAGACTCGCATGAGATCCAAGACACAAACAGTCTGAAAGCAAAAGGATGGAAAAAGATATTTCATGCAAATAGTAACCAAAAGGGAGCAGGAGTAGCTATGCTAATGTCAGACAAAATAAACTTTAAGTAAAGAAGTTTATAAGAGATGAAGAAGAACATTATATATTAATAAAAGGTTCAATAGAGTAAGAAGATATAACTACTATAAACATTTATGCATCTAATAACAGACCATCAAAATTTATGAAGCAAAAGCTCACTGAATTGAAGGGAGAAATAGTTCTACAAATAGTTGGAGGTTTCAGTACCCCACCCCACCCCACCCCCAGCAATGGCTAGAAGAAGTAGACAGAAAAAGTAAGGAAATAAAGAACTTAGACAATAACAAACCAACTAGATTTCATAGAACACTCTACCTAACAACAAAAGCATACACATTGTTCTCAAGTGCACATGGGACAGTTTCCAGGAGGGACTATATGTTAGTTCACAAACTGAGTCTCAGTAAATTAAAAAAGACAGATGTCCTTCAAAGCATCTTCTCCAAACACAGAGGGATAAAGTTAGGAATTAATAACAGAAGGAAAACTGGAAAATCCACAAATTTGTAAAAATTAAACAACACATTCTTAAACAACCAAAGGATCAAAAAAGAAATCATAAGGGAAATTAGAAAGTTCTTGGAGACAAATGAAAACAAAAATACATCATAGTAAAATTTATGAGACACAACTTTTATTCCTAGCTATAAATGCTTAAAGAAGAAGGAAGATCTCAAATCAATAACCTAACTTTATAACTCAAGGAATTGAAAAAGAAGAACAAAGTAAACCCAAAGCTACCAGAGGGAAGGAAACAATGAAGATTAGAGCAGAGATAGAAAAAATAGAGAACAGAGAAACAATAGAGATAATCAACAAAACCAAAAGTTGCTCCTTGGAAAAGATCAATAAAATTTACCAATCTTTAGGTAGAATGACTGATAAAAAAATAGAAGACAAATTACTAAAATTAGAATAAAAGTGGGGCCATTGCTATCAATTCTACACAAATAAAAAGGATTATAAGAGAGTACTATGAACAACTGTACACTATCAAATTGGATAACCTAGATGAAATGACAAATTTTTAGAAACACAAAACCTATCTAGATTAAATTATGAATAAATATGAAATCTAAATAAGCTCAAGGAGATTGAATCAGTAAACAAAAACCCCCTGACAAAGAAAAGCCATGAACCTGAACTCCATTGGTGAATTCTACCAAACATTTAAACAAATAACACCAATCCTTCTCAAACCTTTCCAACAAAATGAAGAGGAGAGGACACTTCCTAACTCATTCCATAGGCTGGCATTACTCTGATACTAAAGGCGGACAAAGACACTATAAGAAAACTACTGATTGATACCTGTTATAACATGAAAAAAGTCCTCAGCAGATAGGGGCAGCTAAGTTCAGCAGCTCACACCATGACTGAGTGAGTTTTATTCCTGGAATGCAAGGATGGCTCAGCATATGAGCATCACTCAATATAATATATCACATCACTAGAATGAAGAGGGGAAAGCACATGATAATCTCAACTGATGCAAAAAAAAAGTGACAAAATTCACTACCCATTCATTATAAAAACTCTCAACAAACTAGGAATAGAAGGAAATGACCTCAAAATAATAAAAAGCATATTAGGAAAACTCACAATGAGCATCACAGTAATGGTGAAAGACTGAGACCTTTCCTCCAAGATCAGGAAAAAGGCAAGGTTGCCTGTTTTTGCCACTTCCATTCAACACAATACTGAAAGTTCTAGCCAGAGCAATGAGGCAAGAAAAAGAAATAAAACGTATCCAAATTGCAAAAGAAGAAATAAAAGTATCTGAGCTTACAGATGATATGATCTTATATGAAGAAAGCCCTAAGATTCCACAAAAAGCAAGTTAGAACTAATAAATGAATTCAGTAACATAGCAGGATACAAAGTTAACACACAAAAATCAGTTGCATTTCAATACACTAAGAATGAACAATCTGGAAAGGAAATTACAAAACAATTCCATTTACAGTAGCAACAAAAAGAATAAAACACTTAGGAATTAACTTAACCAAGAAGGTGAAAACTTGTACAGTAACTGTAACCTTTAAAACGGCTAAGATGGTAAATTTTATGTTATGTGTATTTTATCACAATAAAAAAAAATTGGGAAAAAAACCTCTTCTGAACCATTGCAATATCAGATGAGCCTCTGAATGAGAGAGAGAAGAGATACGATAATTTAAATAATGTTTGGAAATTACTCCTTTGTACCAGATACCACACTAGACACTTTATATGCTTCAGTGAAGAGAGTCAGGACATCCTTTAGCATGAGGTGAACAAAATCCATGGTGCAATTTTCTTTTCCACGTGAGAGCCTGGACATTTTAATCAGTCAGCTTTTTCTATGTGACAAACCACTCCCAAATGCAGTTGAAACAGTAAGCATGTGTTACCTCATGACGCTGAGGGTTGCCAAGTTTGGCAGGGTTCAGCCAGCTGGTTCTTCTCTGCTGGACTTGGCTGGGCTCCCTCACAGGTCTGTGGCCCACCCACTCCTGCAGCCCAGTGCCGGCGATAGACTGCTGTGAGCTGGGCAACAGGAAGGAAAGTGCTGTGTCTGTGACATCCCTCATCATCCAGCAGGCTAGCCTGGATTCACCCACGTGGGACAGAACGGTTCCAAGTATGGCAATAGGGTAAGTGAGTTCCACATCTCTGATTGCTTGCCATTTGCTGCTGTTCAAAGAAGGCCACATGGTCAGGCCAAACGTGGGGCAAAGGAAGACCCCACTTCTTGCGGAAAGAAGCTATGAAGCCACCTGCAAGGGTGTGGATAACAGTGGGGAGAAGACTTTGTGATCGTTTGTGCAAACTAGGCCAGTATTAAAAGTGGAAACAGTCATGGCCCCAGGAAGGGGCGTGCTCCTCGGCAGGAGTTGGCCCTGAGGTGAGTTTGATCAATCTAAAATGCAAAGAGCATCATAAAATTCTAGTCAAAGCATTCATGCCTAAATACCCCACCGCATGAAAAAGAGATGGAACTCCTGCAGTATCCTTTCACTAAAAGGAACGTGGTCCCATCTACAGTGGAAAGCAAAGATGCTCTTGAAATAAAACAATGGATAATGGTAACTGGATCAAGATCTCTGCTCTTATTATGTCTCCCTTCTTTTAACATTTAGATCTTAAAAGCCCGGAGTCTCAACCATACATTTTGAAACACACTTCAATTGTCGGGCCGCTTGGCAAAGGGTGGGACTCCACTGGCCTCTCCTGGGCACAGCCTGCTTGGCGAGACTCCCCACCCCACGCCTAATCTCCGAGCCCCAGTGGCTGGAGCTGCCAGGTGTCAGAGAGGCACTCCACTGATAAGAGAAAGAGTGCTTACCTGCACACCGACTGCCAAGCTCAGAATGTTAGGGGAGGTTGAATGAGAAAGATAATTGCCTGTCAGAACCCTTAATTGGATTTGAGCAACCTTTTGTCCATCTTTCTTTTTGACAGGTGTCCTCAGATCTGTCTTCCGAGATTCAGGACTCTCAGCTGATGCTGGCTCCAGTCTGAGCGAGCTATGGACAAGCTGTCACTGCCCATTAGATTTTGGAGGGTGCCTGGGGACTCCCCTAGTTTTGAGGGAAGCTGGCAATGGGAAAAAGGAGCAGCCGAATCAGGTGCCAGCGGCGAGGTCCTGCGGTGAGTGACATTTTATTTATTTACACACCACTCTCACAGAAGGGGTCGCAGGCAGCCTCCAAAAACATATGGGTGTCAGGATTTTAAGAATAAATCAGAGTGAGGGGAAGACAAGGGCAAAAAGAATTAGTGAAACGCTCATTGGGCGCAGAGTTTCCTTTTAGGCAAGTCCATCAGTAAAATATAACCAATTATACACGTCCCAGTGTTCATGAGATCCAATTCAGTTAGGTCCTCAGGAGAAGAGCATTTCTTCCTAGTCTGAGGCTTTGAAACACACTTTCTGCGAAGGTCCTTCAAGAGAGGATATCCTGTCATATTGTGAGCAGCTTCCCCTCCGACCCCCTGACTCATTCTGGGGTGAGCAGTGTCTAGGGATGGAAGTCAGGAAGCCCTGAGGTCTGGTGTGACAAAAATGGGCCTCCTCAGCCCAGTGGCCTGGGAGGGCCACACAGACACTGGACCCAGCGTCACCACAGATGCACTGTGTGGCCCAGAGCAAGGGCCAACCTCCTGGACCCTTGGACTCCTTCCGTGAAAACAACATACGTATTTGCTACTATTTAGCTGCAGTCACAGAAAATTCAATTAACCCGGGCTTAACCAAAACAGGTGCCATTCATCCCACATAGCCAGACATCCCAAGGTGGGCAGCCCAGAGCCAGCAGGATGGCTCAATCATCTCACCAAGGATTCAGGCTCTTTCTGACTTTCTTTTCCACCATCTTTGATTTGAAACTTTCATCCCATGCTGCCCCTCCAGGCCTTGTGCCTGCCGTCCAGCTGGGGAGAAGACAGACAAGATAAAGCCTTCCGCTGTGAAGCTTTGTTGTTCTTTTCAGAGGCGAAGAAATTTCAGCTTATCTCGCATTAGTCAGAAATATGTCCTGTGGGCATCCCTCACAGCAAGGAAGGCTGGGAAGATTGCTATTTGCTGCCCTTAAATTAGACAGGGTCGATCTAATTTGAAAAGATACACACACTCCAATGTTCACAGCAGCACTATATACAATAGCCAAGACATGGAAGCAACCTAAACATCCATCAGCAGATGACTGGATAAAGAAGTTGTCGTATATTTATACAATGGAATACCACTTGGCCATAAAAAATGAAATAACGCCATTTGCAGCAAAATGGATGGCCCTGGAGATTGCCATACTAAGAGAAGTAAATCAGACAGAGAAAGACAAACATCATATGATATCACTTATATGTGGAATCTACAAAAAAAGAGACACAGATGAACTTATTTACAAAACAGAAACAGGCTCACAGACATAGAGAACAAACTTAAGGTTACTGGGTGGAAAAGAGGTTGAAGGGATAAACTGGGAGCTTAAGATATGCAGATACTAACTTCTGTATATAAAATACATAAACAAGAAGTTCACGCTGTGTAGAACAGGGAACTATATTCAGTATCTTACAGTAACTTATAATGAAAAAGAATATGAAAAGGAATACGTGTATGTTCATGTATGACTGAAACATTATGCTGTACACCAGCAATTGACACAACACTGTAAACTGACTGTATTTCAATTTTTAAAAAAAGTTGTTTTTTTTTTTAAATTAGAGTTGAGGGAAGGGTCCCACTCAACACATTGGTGACCATTTCTCATCACTTGTCCCAAGTCAGTTACCTATTTCTGTCTCTAAAGCTTTTAGCCCACTGCCTGGCACACGGAAAACACACAATAAATGTCACCATTGTTGCCAAACCAGACTCAGATCCGCTTGCCTGCGTGCAGTAAAGCCAATCTACTGCCCCCGGGTGGTGGTGAAGGAAAGTGCAGCGTTTATTGCAGGTGCCAGGCGAGGAGTCCAGGCAGCTGGTTCTTAAAAGACCTGAACTCCTCAAAGGCTTTCAGGGAAAGGTTTTTAAAGACAGAGTGATGGAGGAGGGTTGTAGAATGTGTGATCAGCTGGGGGACGTTCTTCTGACTGGTTGGTGGTGAGATCATCAGAGTCAACATCATCAACCTTCTGGTTCCAACCAGTCTGGGGTCTCTGTGCTTGTGGGCAGCACACGGTTAACTTCTTCCACCTGGTGGGAGTTTCAGTGTCTGCAAAAACATGGCTCAAAGGAGATGACTCAGAAGGGCCTATAGCCCTTGAGGAGGAACTAAACATCCTTGACTTTGTTTGATGTCTAAACTAGTATTTTGTCTTGCTTGGCTGTTTTTCTTTCTTCTGCATTTTCTCACTTCTCTGATTAAATGTACTCTTTGGAACTCGGGGAAGCCTAGGAGACTAAAGTACTTGTACAGACAAGAGACAGATGGAGGACATGAGGGAGGGGGGTCTGTTCTGAGAAGGTTCCATAGGGTCTTGCTTGGTTACACTGTTCTTCATGTCACAGAACAGAGCACCCCACCCAAAATACCATCTTGGCTGGCTGGACCCAAGGGATTTGTCAACCAGATGGCCCAGATTTTCCAGATCAGTCACAGTTTAAACTGTTTGTTATCTAAACATGCAGTAAATAATGCACCCTGATTTGGGATTCGGAAAATATGATCAGCATACTATGAAGCTGTGCTGGTGACAGGAGTTGAAATAAAAATTAATTGATACGGTTTTCAGGGAATCAGCCCATAAGCCCAGGGAGTGGAAGAAATATATCCATGAGGTGGTTTTTAAAAATTTATTTATTTTTTATCTTTTTAATTTGGGGGGGTAGGTAATTACATTTATTTATTTATTAATATTAGTTTTTATTTAACTGATATCCTAGGGATTGAACCCATGACCTCCTGCGTGCTAGGCATGCACTCTATCACTGAGCTATACCCTCCCCTCCTTGGGAGGTGTTTCTATATAGAAATGTAGCAACTCAATCCCTGTGCTCTGAAAAATCAGAGACTTTAAATCTCTTAGGAAAATCTAGGCTTTAAGGAAAAAGTAGAGTGTTTCTCTTCACCTGGTGAAAATTACAGAGCGGAAAAGGATTTCCTTCTGGAACTGAACGCCAATTTACCAGAGCTAGGGGTCAGAGCTCTGACCTTCAGCCCCCTTCCTCACCCAAGGAGATTGGAGATAAGCCCTCCGGGCATGCGCACTGAGGAGCTGCTGAGAATGCAAGCCCTGAGGGGACTGGGTGGTGACCACAATGATCTCTGTGGTCAGATCTTCCTGCAGCTCCCTAGAGGTGGGGTGGCATGTCTAGTGGGGGCCCTGGAGCTGTCTGCCCTGGAGGCTGAGAAGCAAGAAGGGAAACGGCGAGAGGGGTGGTTTCTCCTGCCCACCTACAGCTCTGCTCTCCGCTGCACCTGAGCATCCAATGAGAAGAACAAGTCTGGGCAGCCGAGTGAGGTGCTGGGGCGCGGCGCTCCCGGGCCCTCTCAGGAGGCCGAGCCGCGGGTGAACCCAGAAGCATGATCTATTTCCGTATTGGTGCGGAAGTCTTCTTTCCAGTTCTGCTTGGAAGTCCAGGGCTGCCCTGCTAACTCCCCAAGGCCAGTGGGGCCCCTGTGGCATATGTGTAAAGTGCACGCACTCGTTAGAGAGCCAACTCATGAGAAATTGAGGATGTCTGATTGTTTGAACCAGCCAAGCATCAGAGGGGCTGAAGCTTCAGCAAAGTGATGGAGCCCTTTTCAGGTGCTCTGCAACCTAGAAGCTGCCCTCTTTCTGCCAAAAAACCAGAGCTGCCCGTGTGACCATCCCCACTGTTAACACCTCGGAGAGGGCACAGAGACAGAGACAGAGAGAAGGCAGGAAACCATTTCGTGGTGGTGAGCAGCCCAAGCCACCACCTTCGAGCGAATGCCTGGAAGAAAAGCAAATCTCCTTAAATGTCGAGCTTGCCTCTACTTGCCACTGCTAATTTAGGAAGAGAAGTCACCAGAATCTGCCCTTTCTGAGGCCCTCCAAGCCAGCTCAGCCCTTCCCGGCGTTACAACCTGCCTGCCTCTGACAGTGAAGCTCCAAAGAAAGGCCAGTTGGGGCTGAGGGCAATGATGTCACTTACTGTTGCCCAGGGCAGAGTCGGGAGCAGGCACATGACCCATTCTGGCCAATGAGAAGTGAGGGGAAGATGTCCAGGGGTTTCTCTCTCCAGGAGAGACCTTCGAGAAAAGAGGGTAGCTGTTGGGTCTGGATGTGATGTCTGGAACAGCTGCAGCCATAGGGCCATAGAGAGGAATATAACTGGGCAGCTACATCAAGCAATCCTTAAGCACCACCCCCTCCTCAGCCTTACTCTGTGGACTTCCTCGTAAGTGAGGAAATAAATGTCTGACAAGGTTAAGTGGGTTCAAGCTAGGGTCTCTGCTAGAAACACCCTAACTCAGAGCACATGTCTCTGATTAGCCAATAAAGGTAAAAAATGGAGGGAGGAATGGACAACAGGAGAGGGGGCTGATTGAATATTGCACCCAGGATGTACAGAATGGGTGGGGTTGAAGGCAGACAAAGCCGGGGACGGCACCGGCGAGATGTGTGGAGTTCTCTTCCAATAGGTCTGTTTTTCTCAGGGAAATAAGAAGCTGGGACAAGAGCTGAGCATGAAGAAGGGAGACTGTCGGCCTTGAGGGGTCTGATGGTTGCGTCAGGATTTCTTCGGGATTCTCTCCGTGTCTCTACCAGCTGATGATTTCCAGAATGTTCCCTTCTCGCTAATGGACTCGGCAAAATGCTGCTGTCCGTCTAACGGGTTAATGGATTGCACGTGGCGGGGCGGATCTCCATTTCATTCTGGGCAGTTGTGCTGGGAATGGTATTTGAGTCCTACTTAGAGGAAGAATCCATTCAATCCAGCAACTCAGGTCGGCCGCTCTTTACGGAGTGCCACGTGCCACGTACTTCTGGCCCAGCATCCGAGCTACAGGCTGATCTCCAAGGACAGTGTCACCACGGGTTCTTTTTGTAACACTTTTTCTGATCAACCGACATCAGCCCCCTCCCCTGGGCTATTGGAACAGACACAGCAGCGCCCCCGTGTGTTTGGAGGGACATTTGCCGCTGAGGAAAAAAAGAGGAAAGAAAAAAAAAAAAAAGCTTAGGTGTCTTTTCCTCATTTTGTTTCTGGCTGATTACTTTGGAGGGTAGACAGCTTCACCTTCTGTCTTCAAGAGAAATCCAACTTCAGTGGCTCCCTCTATTAAAGCCTCAATGACAAATTTTGTCAGACACTTAAAAAGCACCGTTTTTAACCAGTAGATGATGGGGACTTGATTTATTCGCTTTGTACCTACTTACCACGGCTGGCTGCCATCCAGGAACACGAAGCAGTTTTAAAATTACAGTTTTAGAAAAGGCTAGCCTTGATAATAAGTCCTTTTATTCATTACAAAAACCCGAAGGTAAAGGCATTTGTGAATGTTTCTTTTGAGTAAGGAAAGGGGTGGGGGAGGGAGAAAATACCGGTAGAGCTGTTTGATTAGAGGCAAAAACTTTTTAGAAGAGCTGCAAAGAAAAAAGATGGAGACAATAAAAGAGCTGGTGGGGAACAGACTCGTCACGAATTTTTAGAAATCATTTAATTTTCTCATGAAATAGCGGCACTGCCCGCTGCCCGTCACGATTGACATTATTATGGGGGAAGGAAATATTTAACCGTAGGCGCCATTAGCACCATGTAAAGTTGCTTTCTTAAGTCAAATAACAAAAGCATGGAAGGTGCACATTAAAGTACCCGGAAAAAAAAAAAGAAAATCAAATTTGTGGCTACATTTTCTGCAGAATGAGTCTTCTTTCTGACCCCAAAGCCCCTCAGTTCTTAAAGAGGGGCTGCTTCCACCCAGATCCATTCCAAATTGTTGTGGTTTTCAGCCTTTTAAAGGCAGATTCCTGAAATACAAGCAAGTCCACATGGACAAAGAACAGGGAACCCTGGCCCCCAAACTATCTAGTGAAACTGCCTTCCCCCAGGGAGTGTGGGGCAGGTGAGGTGCAAACACACCACGCTGGGCAAGTCTATCTTGCGCCTCCATCACCGCGTGAAGTAAGAGCTGACTTGGGACTTTCACATGGCGAGGAGACGCCAGTCACAAACACGGGCATCGCCCAGCACCGGGTTTCCATCAGTTCCACGCGCACCTCCTGCGGCGGCTTTGTTCCAGGACGGGGTGGACGCGGGGAGACGATACGGGCGTAACTGATGCATCCCTGTTTCCCAGGGGCTCACGGCGTGAAAGGGGAGATTGCCTCACGTGTAAATGACCGTGGACAAACCGGGGTACAGCGTCCTGGGAGATACAGGTGCAGTGGGAGAGATCCTGACAGGCTCCGTGGAGGAGGCGCGAGCTGAGTAGGGATCTGAGGCGTCAGCGGGCCTTTGACAAGTGCCGGTGCTCAAGAAAGACGTTTAGCCCCTCTGAAATAATCACATCTCCTAGTTTCTCTATTTGATGCTTTGACCTCTGGGGCCCTGCTGACCCCGAGCTTGCCGGGTCCTAGCAATAGTAAGCAACTCTACCGGGAGCTTGGCCTTCATAGGCCAACCATCCAATCCAGAGCCTGCACCCCACATCTCCTCTAGGGGGCTCTTCCTGTCCCCCTGCCCTAATCACCCAGGGCCGGGTACCAGACAACTAGGGACAGTCCTTCACCCCGCAGCCCTGAAATGACTGAAACCAGCTGGTCCCGAGTCTGCTGACTCTGCCTCCCCTGTTCCTTCCCCCAGAAACTGCAGTAAAGACTCCGGCCCTAGTCTCCCCACTCCCTCTGCCTCCTCACTGACCCTGGTGCTTCCCCGTGTGGCCCCACGTGGTGTGGTGTGTACCCTCCTTTAGGGAGCTGTGAGTAACCAACTCTCTTTTCAATGATCTGTTGGACTTGCCACACCTGAGTAGAAATAAAACCTGCATTTCAGAACACTTTCCTTTGAACACACACAGCGGCAGAGACAACAGGAAGGAGCAGATTTCCGCTCCTTCGTCTTGGTGGCAGTCACCACGCCACTGCTCTGAGCAGAGTCTGCTGGGATGGTCCTAGAACCTCCCAGAGACCCCGCCACCTGCGCTCAGGCTGCTGCAGCTTCCTTCCAGCCACCCTGTGTCTGTCACCATCTGTGCTGGCCGAACATTCTTCCTTTGTCACGCTCAGCTCTTGTCCTGGCTTCTTATTTCCCTGAGAGAATGGATCTATCGGAAGAGAACTTCACCCATCTCACCGTGCTGCCCTGGCTTTGCCTGCCTTTGTCCCCATTCTGTACATTCTACGTACGATATCCGAGCCCTCCGTTTCCATCCTCCCCTCCTGTTGTCCATCCCTCCCTCTGTCACATAAACAGGCAGTAACGGCTGCCTCTCACAGCAGTAACCACAGCACCGCGATTACAAGGAGATGCTCTGACCCCACCTCCTCTTCCGGCCGCCTCTTTTCTTTGCTTCCCTTTCCAGCTACATTCCAAGGAGTTACTTCCATTGCCTGCCTCTTCCACTCCCCCTTCTCTGATTGTCCCATGAGCCCATCTGGCCAGGCCTTCGTCCGTCGCCCATGTCCTCGGGCTCTGCTCTCGTCCAGGTGATGTGTGCATTGCTGAATCCAGCAATCAGTGTCTCAGTCTTTGCTGACTCCTGCCTGCTCCATAGACTCCCTTCCCTGGGCCTCTGGGACACCTCTCTTGTGGTCCCTATGTTGCACTTAGGAGCCCTTCTGAGGACTGTTAAATTGGCCACCTAAATCACAAGTCCACTCTGTGGCTGTTGTGGTTCCAGCACCCAGTAAGGACAAAACCAGGTGAGCAGCACAGCTTAAAAAATATTGCTTTATTAGGATCTGCTACAGATGGTCAGGCCCGGTACTAATTAAAGTACAGGTTTCTGGCCCCTGGGGCAGGCCTTTCCCAGCTTTCTGGAAGTTGTAACATCCTGTTGTTTGATTCCCTAACTTCCTCTCCATTTCTCTCCACCCAAATCAAACATGCTTTATTTATTTAAAATGTAAATGGATGGGAATTTACACTGTTATTGTTCTGATAACGTTTAGACTCTTCCATAGCGGGGGGGGGGGGGGGGGGGGTGCTATTCCATGGCTGAGAATCACAGCTTCAGGGCAGTACTCAAAGGTACAAATGGGACACAGAGGCAGGAGGGGGAAGGATGGGTCAGCAGAGTTAGGAGGGGGGTGAATCAGCAGAGAACTGAGTTGATGAAAAACCAAATGTTGCCCCTCAGAACGTGGACTGAGGCGGTTCTGTTTCTGTGACCCCGCCAAGGGGGGCTCAGTCTACTCCATCCATTAACTTAAAAAAGAATATTTTTGAGCACATGCTTTGTGATGGGCAATCTTGTGGACCTTAGAGAAAAAATAAAGATGAATGAAATCATGTTTATTCCCTGGAGGAAGTCCAAACCAATAAGGGAAAAGGAATGGTAAACTGAGTCAGAGAACAGCTAACAGCAATGTTCATCAGGACAGTGTCAGAATCCAGACCCCGCTCTCGCCCTTCACCTCCACCAAAGCTGGGCTCCCTCTCTTGTTGGCAATACTCTTGGGTGACAGAAAGAACAGCTGCCCTGTTAATTAGCCTTGTTGTACCAAGTGGCTCGGGAGTCGCCTGTGAAAGAGAGTCCTTCAGGGGATGAACAAAGAACCCCCCGGGGAGGCCCACCGATGTCGCCGCATTCATCTGGTAAAGAACTTGTTCAAAGGACGTCAGTAGGGGTGTGCAGCCCGCGCAGGTGAGGCAGGATTGTGTGTGTTTGGGAGTGAAAGCCAGGGAAAAGATGAATTCTTACCACCCCATAGCTTGTAGCCTCGTGTCAATGCTTATGTCAGAAGATGAGGCTGGCAGGCTGGGAGGGGCCCAAAGGGAAGTTCAGAGCCAGGTGTCAAGGCTGCGCCTGGATTTCATTTCGCTGAGGGGACACTTCTCCGCCAATGTCCGCCCCACAGAACAATATTGTGAGGTTGGACGGTTGCCCCGAGGGGTGAGCGACGGGTGAGCCTGAGGGCCTTGGGCTGGTTAGTTCAGATGTGGGTGAGCACGTGGACCGACCACCTTCCCAGGGAGAATTCTGCAGCCTGAGCCCCCAGTTCCGACTGCTGACAGGACGCACTGCTGGACCAGATGAGGGATGCCCTCAAGGAAAAGATCCCGGCCCGATGCTCTCCTGCAGGTTCCTGCCTGGGTCTCAAGCCCCTTTCTCCCTGTAAGTTCACCTTTTTTAGGTGGAAAAGACCACTTCTGTCCTTTACATGGATTCAAGGTTCCACCACCTGGTGAGCAGAACTGGTCCAGGTTTCCTCCCATCTCATCAGGCTGTGTCTCCGCCTGCATCTTTCTTGCTACAGCATCTCTTGTAAGACTACAGCAAACGACCTTCCCCAGCAGCCTCTCCACTCTGGCTCAGCCACGAGCACCTTTGTGTATCTTCCAGAGGCAAATGCCTGTGTCATTGCAATACAGGGCTTGTAGCTGCTGGTACCCAGCTGTTAGGTTTTTATCAGATGTAACCGCTCCTGGTTGAGAATGTCAAATAGTTCTACAAAACAAAACCAGCAGTCTCCTGCCGCGCTCCTCCCCTCTCCCGGTTTTCAGGTCCTCCATGCAATTTTTAACTCTTTAGCTGTTTTATGTTGCCATATCTTGATTATTTTAATAGCTTAGAAATGATCGCCATTTGTTATTTTAAAAAGTCAGGATTTCACGCTCTTACTTCCCACACCACTGACATCTTTTCCCTTCCACACAATTTACTTACATAATAAGTTTTCGATTTAGCGTGGTTTTTCAATTTAGCGTTGTCGTCACCAGCCTGTAAATAGCAGCTTAGCTATTTATCAACCTCTGGTTGCATTTCCTTTCTTGAACAAATGATGTCTTCCCTGGAGTTAGTAAATGGCTGCTGGAGGAAGACACGTGCCTCAGTACTGTAACAGAGGTCACCCATACCAGTTTCCTTCTTTTTCGTGGAGACTGTCCTCCTGGACCCTCTGCCCTCCTGCCGAACATTAAGATCGTTGCGTGGCCTCTCTTCAGCATCTCCTGGCAGTGGTCTGCCTTCTCTCTTACCTGGTCCCTGGTTCATGGCACCAATGCTTTTCTCTTTCTAGATGTATCCCTTTTGTTTTCAAAGAGTACTTATGTAGCTTCTTAAGAAAGGGTGCACGAGAGGGTTTTTTGTTTTTGAGTTGTCTTTGTCCTTTGAGATCTTATGTGTGTCAAAATGTCTTGGTAGTTCGAGATTTGCAGATAAACACTTACTAGGCATAAAATAGATAAATAACAAGGTCCTACTGTAGCACACAGGGAACTTATATTCGATATCTTGTAGTAACCTATAATGGAAAAGACTATGAAAGTGAATATATGTATGTATATGTATGACTGAACTATTATGCTGTACACCAGAAATTGACACAACATTGTAAACTGACTATACTTCAATTAAAAAGAATTAAAAATGAGAAAATTAAAATGTCTCGACGCTGCAGCTTTAACTCCTTTCCTGGCCCCTGCAAATGTGGTCTTCATATAGCTTCCAAATATCTGTTGAATGTAGCTTAGGGAAAATGGTACAACACAACTGTTATGAATTGGGCTGTGTACCCCCAAACTCGTATGTGTAAGTCCTGACCCCCAGTACCTCAGGATGTGACTTTATTGGGAAATAGGATGGTTGCAGATGTAATTAGGTAAGAGGAGGTTATTAGGGGGGGCCTCATCAGATATGACCATTGTCTTTATAAAAAGAGAAAATGGACACAGAGCCACACTGTACGGGGACTGTCATATGAAGGTGAAGGCAGACGTGGGAGTGAGGCTTCTCTAAGCCAAGGAACATCAGAGACGGCTAGACACCAGGAGAGAGGCAGGGGACTCCTTCCCTCACGGCCCTCAGAAGAAAATAAGTTTGCTGACATCTTGATCTTGAACTTCTGGTGTCCAGAATTGTGAGTAGTAAGTTCATCTCATTTAAGCCACCCAGCCCGTGGTGCTTTGTGATGGCCGCCCCAGCGGATTAATGCACGGTGTGTTCATTCACTTTTCTCTTACTCCTAGCCACAAAGATCTATGTGTGTCTGTTTACTGATTGTAGTTTAAAAAAGAATTAATGAGTGTTAAGAAGTCACTAAGATAACAGAGTAATGACTTTCCAGTGTGGTACTGCACAGAGCATACCACGAGGGAGTAACTGTCAGTTACCTGGGAAGCTTAAATGCCAGACCTGACCTATGAGCTACTGAGGAAGGTGCTGCTAGGGTGGGGGCCAGAATTGGCAGGTTTATTATGCTCCTCCCGTGATTCTGGTGCACATTAAAGGGGGAGAGCCACTGCTCTAAAGGGAGACTTTCATTGCTGGAGAGAGGCTTCTCACCTGGGTATTCTGCCCTGTACACCTCAAATCACACTGACATGGTTAATTCCAGGTGTCACCTTGGCTAGGCTATGGTGTCCAGATGTTTGGTCAGCTAGCACTCCAGATGTTGCTGTGAAGGTATTTTTTTGGGATGAGATTAACATTTAGATCAGTGGACTTTGAGTAAAGCCAATTAATGTGGGTGGGCCTTATCCAATCAGTTGAAGGCCTAAAGAGAAAAGATTGAGATTCCCCCGAGGGAGAAGGAATTCTGCCTCTAGACTGTCTTCATACTCAAGCTGCAACCTCAACTTTTCCCTGGGCCTCCAGCCTGCCAGATGCATGAGCCAATTCCTTAAAATAAATCTCTCTCTCTCCATATATATATATATATATATATATATTCTATACCTTGATTAATATGTACATCATGTCCATGGCTGTCTATGTTAACCATGAATAGGGCTGGGCCTATAATTGATTATTGTCATCATTCACTCTGGTTGGTAATACTAATTCTAGTTTCATTTATTCTGTAAATAATTTTGAGCACCTACTATGTGCTGGGCAGTCTAGCAGAAGCCACAAGACTTTTGCACAAACAAAACCAGCTGCCTTTGTTTTCAGACCTCAGTTTCATCTAGTAGTGGAAACAACATCTTTGTTCATAGGGGTTTAGTGATACTTTTCATTTTTTATTTTATTTTATTTTATTTTTTGTTGGGGGAGGTAATTAGGTTTACTTATTTATTTATTAATGGCAGTACTGGGGATTGAGCCCAGGACCTCGTGCATGCTATGCACGCACTCTACCACTGAGCTATACCCTCTCCCTTAGTGATACTTTTTAAAAGTGAGCTATAAAATCAATTTAGTTCTGTTACCAGAAAGAGGTTTACATGCACATAAGGGAAGGGATGACAGAGTTGAACTCATCAGCCAACTGGGATGAAGTGCTGGTGGCCACCTGGAGCCCTCCTGTGTGGGCAGGGCTCCAAGCAGCACTTGGGTTCCCGGGGAGACGGGTCCGTCTGTGATGCCTTCCCCGGGCAGGTGGGCTGTCCTGTGTCTGTCATCCCCAGGACTCCGCTTGTCATCCTAAGAACCCAGTGAGCTGGATGCTGAAAGCAGACGCCTGGGCCGTTAGTGCCTGGGGCTGGAGGTGGTGTAACTTCCCATCAGTTACACACCGAGCAGCTGGTCACAGCCATTTGAGCTGCTCCAACCTCACGTTAGCATAAATTAAACGAAGGATCGGATGCTGTTTACCGCAGTCATTTGCAGTCGTTCCTCTGATTTCTATTTGGAGTGGGCCTCCTTACATCTTACTGTGAGTGACTGAGACTACAAGAAATGTTGCTCCATTGAGGGGGGAAAAAGAGAGAAAAGACTCATTCTAAAACACTATGATGACTCACATTCGTGTACCCGAGAGGGCTGCCTGACATGAGAAAAGGGAGAGGAGTGTTTCTGGTCATCATGCTTTCATCCCATTATTAAAGCTATTCATCTTTTGAGAAAAAAAGATTCATAGTGTTTCCAAGGAAGGTGCCAATTAGACTATGAAACAGTTCTGCAAATTAAAGGCCTAAGTAACGAGCAGAGAGGAGAACTATTATGTGTTCACAAAGTGGAAGGAAAAGAGCGGTGATGTGGTAAAAAGCTGACATCATTTGGCACTTAACAAACTTGCTCACAAGTGTCACTTTTCTTACAATAAAATCCAGACTCTTGGTAGTGTCCCTTCCTGGGTATGGAATCATGCTGTGGGAAAATTGTGGGATTGCGCCTTAACTTTTCAGGAAGTCAAAAGCATTTTAAGACAATGGACTGTCCACTTCACACTCTGCCAGAAGGTGTGGAGGTTAAAAACTAAGCAACATACATGGACTCTGGGTTCAAGAATTTGGAATTTTACTAGAGACATTGAGGTATGAGGTGTCCCAGATTCTCCGAGGAACCTTGTACGTGTCTTCTCAGGAGCAGTGATTTGGTCATTTTGAGCAAATGTGCCTGAAGATTTGGTCAAGTGAAAAATTTAACTGATTTTCTTAATTTCCTGACTTGATTGGTTGTAGATTTCCTTGCCCAGGTGAATTCATCTTTTGGCACCATGGGCAAGTTCTGCCAATCCAGACGTAGATCACGTATTCCATTTGCTCCTTGAGGAAAGTGGACAGCGCTCTGAGAGTATTTGCTTTCCTTTCTTGAAAAAAGTTGGAGTCTTTCTCAGTATTAAGTGGCTTCTGGAGGAACTTTTATTTCAAATGCACTCGGTGAAAGCACTTGACTGAGCTTGAGTCAGATCCCCGCGGTGGGGAGGGCTGAATCAGGAAGCAGAGTCAAGCAATGGCAGATGCCCATTAATCTCTCCAGGTCACTCTCTGGTCCCATTTGGTAAATTGCTTCTTAAGTGACTAGGGTCCCGGGACTTACTCAGCTTTGCTCGTCTGCCTGCTGAGTGTGGGCGGCAGGTCTGGAGAAAGGGCAAGTACGGACACGCCAGCACTCCAGCGGCCAAAGGAACATTCCAGCCCTTCTCCCCCATCCAAGGTTCCCGGGCTGTGCTAAGCTGGCACCTTGCTCTCTGCTGTGGCTGTGAAGAGAGGGAAGATGGTGTTTATGGTGCGGTTAAAGTTCTGGGTGGGATGGCTTCTGCTGACAGGCTCAGATTCTGCGACACCATTTGTCCCAGGGACGTGGATAGCAAGAGTGTCTGGGGTGGGAGGTCACGAAGTCGTCTCGCTGACTGTGTCCATGTGAGTAAGGGACATGGTGGATGGGTCTCAATTCTTCTGCTTCATCATTTCTGTATTTCTGGGCTGTGCCCCATGCACGATTGCTGAGGCAAACTGCAGTGGGTTGGAATAACCTAACATTTCTGTGATTATCTGCTTTTGTTGCACTTGAATTCTCCCAGAGACCACACCACACAAGGGAAATGCGTATGGAAGATATCTCATGGATGTCTCGAAGGCAGACAATAAGAACGGACTACTCAGAGACAGCAAAGATTCGCTCTGGAACCTAATAACCCCTCTTTGGCAATTTATAATGAAATGACTAATTTTTGCAGCTAAGCATTACATGCCTGTGTTACCCCTCCTTGGACAAATGTCATGTCAGGGTCGTGTGAGTGAGATTGAAATTCACTAGTAATTCGCTAGCCCAGAAACATGCTTCAGAGAGAAACATCAGATGTTGGAGCTGGAAGGGGCCGCAAAGACTGCTGGTTTTTCCTGATGCAAAATCAGACACAGTCAGGGAAATGACCCACCCAGGATGACACAGCTGACCGCCACAGCCTGGAGCCCAGGCTGAACCCCACACTCGGTGCTTTATTTAGAGACTGCACTGCCCCCTCTAGGAATGATAGGTCTGGGTGTGCACTGGTGGCCAGACTGACAATGTTCCACTAACCAGGCTCACTCCATCAGTCAGGAAGCCAGAAGAGGCAAGGAAACAATTTGGCCTTGCGGGGTGGAGACGAAATGGTTTCTTTCAGTGGATTGCTAAGTTCCCCATTTAATAGGAGCCAAAGAACCAGTCCTGACTCAAAGCAGCTTACAGACACAATTCCTCCATCATCCAGACATCTGCGCAGTCCTCTGTGGAGGCTGTGGGTCATTAGGGCCATGTGCTGGTACCGTGCTGGCAGCAAAGACTTCCCTGTGATGCGGTTATGGTTTAATTCTCCTGTAAAGAGACGTTAGCGCAAATTCAACGGGATGGCTTAAACTCAAACCAGGGTGCAGCGCCCCACTGTGTATTAGTCACAGTGGCACATCAAAGCTCCGAGAATAGGGTCTCCTCATGCTCCCCCTAAGGCCCTGGAAGTGCCGTGCGCTGGTGAGCAGGGGCATGTGTCTCATCTGCAGGCATGGTTATGTTCGGTGATGCTGCAAGATCGTCCCACCCGGCGTCTTGAGCCTTTTGCTCAAAAGGCTGGAACTTGCTTTGGGCAAAACCCTCTGAGGGTTGAGGGGGCCACTTGGGCAGGGCCCACAGCCAGAGTCTGGGAAGGAGTTAGAAAAAGCTGAATTCTCCAGGTAGGTTTCCCCACTTCACACAAGCAAACGCGCCCATTTTAAGAAAAGGTTGTTAAGAAGCCAACCAGTGAGATGCAAAGGGGCTATGCATGCTGAGACAGAGGGATGGATAGAACTTGGGGTGACACCCGCTACGGTTAGTGGCTACCTCCCATGGGCTGGAAGCAAAGGGCTGGGCAATGTCTGCTCTCAGGTGGGTGACTGTCACTTTACGCCCACTCCCTTGTCACCCAGGGGGCTGGCTAAAACATGAACCTGTGAGCAATTAAAGAATGAAGGTGGCAACACTGTTTCAGGAAGATATCACCCAGTACAGTGATTCAGGAAGTGAACAGGGGTGTTCGCCATGGGTCCTGAGAGGGAGAGGCTTGTGGGACGGGGAATGGCCGTCCGGTGGGGGCATCTGGCTTGGACTTTACTGGGTGGGATTACTTTTCATGTAGCATCCTCTGTTGTGACCAAGTAAGACTCTCTTAGTCTTACCAAGGAATTAAGAGCAACCTGACCATCACAGACAACAATCCCTTTGTGGGAGGATGCAGGACAAACAGAATTAAAAACACGATTAATCTTGCTAGTGTAGCTCGCATATGGCCACGACAGGAGTCAACAGCATTCCAGCAGCAGTGGGCTCTGGCCCTGCCCTTTTGTCTACTGAAAGCACATAAGCAGTGAGCTGGTAAGCCTTACGGTCCTCCCACCTGCGGTGTATAATCTCAGGGCTGTAAACGTTTAATTGATGATGATCTCAACATTTCCAATATGTCTATTTAATGCTTGGTTTAAATTCTAGCTAATAAGTGCCAGAGCCAATATTCACTATTTATCTAACAAATGTTTATTATCCAGAATATATAAAGTAGTATTATAGCTCAGTTACAAGAAGACAAATAATCCTAAAAACCAAAAACTTCCCCAGCTTGGGAAAGGAAACAGTCACCCAAGTCCAGGAAGCGCAGAGAGCTCCACAAAGGATCAACCCAAAGAGGAACACACCGAGGCACATAGTCATCAAACTGACAAAAATTAAGGAGAAGGAGAAAATATTAAAATTCGCAAGAGAAAAGCAACAAATAACATACAAAGGAACTCCCATAAGGTTATCAGCTGATTTTTCAGCAGAAGCTCTATATGCCAGAAGGGAGTGGCACGATATATTTAAAGTGATGAAAGGGGGAAACTTACAACCAAGAACACTCCATCCAGCAAGGGTGTCTTTCAGGTTTGATGGAGAAAACAAAAGTTTCACAGATAAACAAAAACTAAAAGAATTCAGCACCACCAAACCAGCTTTACTCCTCTGGTCATCAAACCATAAAAAATGAGAACAAAAAGAAGAAAGAAAGAAAGAAAAAACACCTACAAAAGATTGCTTTGGCAGTTCAGGGTCTTTAATGGTTCCATATACATTTTGGAATTGTTTCTTCTAGTTCTGTGAAAAATGTTGTGAATATTTTGACAGGGGTTGCATTGGATCTGTGGATTGTTTTGGGTAGCACAGCCATCTTGATAGTGTTGATTCTTCCAATCCAAGAGCACATGATATCTTTCTATTTCTTTGTATCGTCTTCAATTTCCTTCATCAATGTTTTACAGTTTTCAGAGTATAGGTAATCTCCTTGGTTAAGTTTATTTCTAGGTATTTTTGATGCAATGGAAATGTTTATGCCAGTTATAAAATTCTGGTTTTGGAAGTGGAAAAGAAGTAAATGAAGGTCTGCAAATGGCAAAATACCCTTCTTTCTTATGGGTGAGTTGTAATCCATTACATATATATGCTGCATCTTCTTTTCCCTTCATCTATTGATGTGCACTTATGATGCTTCTATATCTTGGCAATTAAAAATAATGTTGCTGTTAATAGTGGGGTGTATGTATATTTTTGAATTAGTTCTTATTTTGTGGTTGGCTTTATTCTTTGATAGCTATGTAAGTTTAGCAAGCTAAAGCTCTAAACGTTCTTAGAAACACTGAAAAGTACATATATGTAAATTTAAAAATACGTGCAGTATATTGTGTGTATGTATTTACATGTAATACATTGTATGTGTGCAGTCAAACTGTAACAATTCTATCTAATAAAACTGGAAAATGAAAAGAAAAAGAAGACAAATAATCCCATTAAAAAACAGGGAAAAAATTTTAATAGACACTTGTCAGAAGAAGATATATGAATAAACAACAAGCATATAAATGAGACTGAGCATCTTTAGTCATCAGGGAATACAAGTTAAAAACACAAGACACCATTTAATGGATAATATATTTTTTTAAAAAGACCTGACAATACCAAGTGTTGTCAAGGATGTGGAGCAATTTAGAACTGTCATACGTTTCCAGTAGTGATGTGAAATTTGACAACCATGTTGGTTATTTGGCAGTTTCTTATAAAGTTCACATAAACCTACCATATGGCCCAGCCATTGCACTCCTAGGTGTTTACCCAAGAGCAATGAAAATACATATCTACACAAAGACCAGTACACAAATGTTTATAGCAGCTTTTCTTTTTGTAATAGTTTCAAAATGGCAATAACTCAAGTGACTATTGACAGATGAACAAACCCGGTGTGTTCATACAATAGAAATACTATCCAGCTATAAAAAGGAACAAAAAAGAATGCATAAAAGCTCCTTGAAATAAATACATGGAGCTGTTTATTTCTGTTCCTGTGTCCTTTCTTCTTTCTGTTTTCTCTAGCGTTGTCACTGACTTTATGTAGAGGCCCCCACCTCCAGGTTGTGACTCACAGAACCAACAACATGGATATTGTAAGTGAGTAAATCCAGATACACACATATATATACCACATGACATTCTAAGTAGGAAAAACTAAGCTATTTTGCTAGAAGTCAGTGTATGTATGTTTTTTGTAGTGTTGTTGATAACTGAAATAACTAGGAATGATTAAATTATTTATGCAATGAAACTCTTTTATATCTAAGTATATTACAGGAAAAGAACAGTGAACCTCTTTGAAGACTTTAAGACAATAGAGAAGAAAGAGAATGGACTAATGCTTTTTTCCCCTCTAAAAGTTTCCTTCTTTGTAGAAGTATTAGGAGCATCGTGGATTTTAGCATGTTAGGTGTTTAATCAATACTCAGGTTTCAGGACTACTACCATTTAAGGTCAGAAAATATCGGAAGAAAATACATATAAAATAATTTGTAATAATAACAGTCAAGCTGATCTTACAGAAGAACTGATCCAATTTTTATTTATTTTTTTCTTTTTTTCATTGAAGTACAGTCAGTTACAATGTGTCGATCTCTGGTGTACAGCACAGTGTCCCAGTCATGCACATACATACATACATTTGTTTTCATATTTGATCCAATTTTTAAATGAGCAGAAGAATTTGAGGAACATGGGTGGTGTACGTACAGCAGTGGGACTGTCTAGGATGGGGCACAAGAAAACTTTCTCAGCAATGAAGATGCTCTCTCTTGTATTTGTCAAAACTGATAGAAGCATGTGTATCCCTTATTTTTAAAAATGTCCATCTCAGTAGTGTTATTATGTGGATTAAATGAGATGATGGCTATAGAACATTTAAGCACAGAGCTCAATGCATAATTGGTCTAATTTCCGAGAAGCTTCTGGTTTCAAAAAAGAGAAAGAAAAATATCATATGATATCACTCATATGTGGAATCTAAAAAAAAATTAAAGACAAATGAACTTATATATAAAACAGAAACAGACTCACAGACATAGAATACAGACTTGTGGTTGCCAGAGGGGAGGGAGATGGGAAGGGATAACCTGGGAGTTCGAGATTTGCAGATACTGACAGGTATATATAGAACAGATAAACAAGTTTACACCGTATAGCACAGGGAAATATATTCAATATCTTGTAGTAGTTCACGGTGAAAAAGAATACGAAAATGAATATATGTATATTCATGTATGACTGAAGCATTGTGCTGTACACCAGAAATTGACACAACATTGTAAACTGACTATAACTCAATAAAAAAAAATGTTTGGTTGAATTTCCCATTAAAAAAAAAAGTGGAAACCAGAATGAGCTAGAGAAAAACATATATTGTGAAAGTTATCTATCAGTTTAAAACTTCTCCCCAAATCCTAAAGACATGGGGAATTATGAAAGCAAGTCTAAGAGCTTCAAGGAAATGAATTAAGGGGAAAGAGAAGGAAAATTGCTTCTCTTAAAGAGATAAGAAGAAAAGAAAGATTAATTCTCTTTCCAATTTAAAATAGTGCCTTTGTTTGTAGAATTGCACTACCACTTATTTGTAAGACCCAGTAGACGGGCAAAATGTGCACATTCCAAGTTCGCAATTTAACAAATCGTGTTTTAAATAAAGCAAGAGAAGCATTAATTATAAGCCTGTTTGTTTGTTTAAATTACAATAGAAGACCATGAGATCGTTTAGTAAAGTCCTTCCATTTTATAAAAAGGACTCCAGGCTTAAAGTTCATGAGTAGCTTAAAAGTAATTTATGTCCAAATAAACCTACGTAAATGCTTAGACACTCTGAAAAACAGAGACCACTGGAACAAATCAAACCTGGCACAAGAGGAAAACTCAGTGAGCCTTTATGATGTGGAAAGGTGAGCTTGAGAGTGGTTATCTCCTCCAAAAAGAACTCAGAGATTTAGAGCAAAGGGCAGATTTCTGCCATATTCCTTGGTATAAAAATGGTTCAGAAAAGTTCTTTGAATCAAATTCATAGTTGTCTATTTCTGAACCCTGTGCAATGCCAGCATGTGTTCCTGCCTCCTCTTTTTGTTTTCTCTAGCTTCTGTAGCTGGGTTTATACAAGTGGGCCCCCAGGATGTATCCGAGACCACCCCAGGGTATGAGCCAACTTGGCTTGGTATTTTGCTGTCTTGTCAATTAGCTTCTGGGATAAAGGGTGCTGGAGATGGGCACCCCCTAAACCAGCCAGGTGTTGACCTAAAACAGACTGCCAGTTATTTCCCTAGCAAAATTAGGTTTATTTGGAGAATTGCAAAGACTTGCAATCGGGGGTCTGCAATCTTGGTGAGTCACATGCAAGTCCTCTGCAAAAATGGAGGAGAGAGTGCTTTTACCAGGGCAACAGGAAGCTGGGAGAGGGGCTATAGTAAACAGAGTCCGTGGCTTATCATTGGCTTAGTGGGGATAGTCTCTCATTGGCTGAGAACTTGCCATGAAAGGGGCGGAGTCTTTCTTCTTCTTCTTGGGCTCTGCCATCAGAGGAGGACATGAGATCTTCTGCTTCTGGTCTCCCAACTCTCTTTAATTGAGGTTTCTGTTTATTAATGTTTACACTGGCACAACCTGCATGGAAAGGCTGGGCTCTTGCAAAGCAGAGCAACACCAGCAGGCAGTGAGACAGCGCTGTTTGTGTCAAGGGTCAATATGGCAAAATCGCTGAGTTGCAGGCTTCTGTTACAAGTGGGGACAAACAACAAGGACTCATCTTTCCACTGACACAAAATGCGGTTATTTGTAGACCTGGCATCTGCACCATTTTGGACTTCTCCTATAGTAAGCTTACAAAATCACTGTTTTTTTTTTTCTCTCTCTCTTTTTTTCCCTCTTTTTTTTAAATTGAAGTACCAGTCAGTTACAATGTGTCAATTTCTGGTGTACAGCACAGTGTCCCAGTCACGCATATAAATACGTATATTCATTTTCATATTTTTTTCATTATAGAGTACTACAAGATATTGAATATGGTTCCCTGTGCTGTACAGAAGAAATTTGGGGTTTTTAAAATCTATTTTTATACATAGTGGCCAACATTTGCAAATCTCAAACTCCCAAATTTATCCCGTCTCACCCTCTTTCCGTGGTAACCATAAGATTGTTTACTACGTCTACGAGTCTGTTTCTGTTTTGTGGATGAGTTCATGAGTGTCCTCTTTTCTTCTTTTTTTTAAATTCCACATATGAGTCATATCATATGGTATTTTTCTTTCTCTTTCTGGCTTACTTCACTTAGAATGATGATCTCCAGGTCCATCCATGTTGCTGCAAATGGCATTATTTCATTCCTTTTTATGGGTGAGTAGTATTCCATTGTATAAATATACCACAATTTCTTTATCCAATCATCTGTGGATGGACATTTAAGTTGCTTCCATGTCTTGGCTATTGTATATAGTGCTTCTGTGAACACACGGGTGCATGTGTCTTTTCAAATTAAAGTTCCCTCTGGGTTATATGCCCAGGAATGGGATTGCTGGGTCATATGGAAAGTCTATTTTTAGTTTTTTGAGGAACCTCCATACTGTTCTCCATAGTGGCTGCACCAAATCACCTTCCCATCAGCAGTGTAGGAAGGTTCCCTTTTTCTCCATACCCTCTCCAGCATTTATCATTTGTAGACTTTTTGAGGATGGCCACTTCTGACTGGTGTGAGGTGATACCTCAATTAGAGTTTTGATTTGCATTTCTCTGATAATAGCATTAGCAAAATCACTATTTCTTGATACTTGACTGTTAGGGAATACAGTGGTGAAATTCTCTTTAGGCCAGAAATGATAGTGGGAACTGCTGTCACTGAGCTGGGCTCCCTGCACTCACTGGGGGTTTAGGGGTCCTGGGGTGCTGTGGAGTTAAGCAGAAGCTTCGAGTCACAGATGAGGTAATGAGCAGCAGAGCAAGAGCTGTTAAGCAATCAGATGCTAAGAAACATAATTCAACCCAGTGAAGTTTAAAGACCTAATTGGCTTTGTTGAACAATTCATGAACTGGGCAGCAGCCCTTCTAGAAAGCAAGGGGGCGCTCCCGAGGGCCACAGAAAAGCAAGGGTTTTTAAAGGCAGGACAAGGCAGTCACAAACAGAAAAAAAGGATTATTTCAGATTAAGTCATCTCCCTCTGGGGACAAAAGGGTCTTATTAGGTGGGTTACCTCATCTCCCTCTGGGGGATAGAGAGGGCCCGTGTGACAGATGACCTCACTGGGTTTGACCAGAAAATTCCTGACGGGTAGGCTAAGACTGCATTTCTGGGGGGGGGGGGGGCTGATGTTCCAGTTAGGTTGGGTGTTAAGCCCCAGTGTGGGGGTTTGGCCTGGCATAAATGGCCCTATTTGGGGCCTGTGGTTTTTGTCTTAACAGTGACAAAATGATGACGACAATGCAGTCATCAGAATAGTCTGACCTGCAACAGTCTTTGGTGTCAGTCGTGGTTCCCTTAGAAGCGAAGGAGTTGGGACACTTCCCCAAGTCTCGGTTTGTCTAAGCGGAGAAGCTCTACGTCTGCTGAACAGAAGTCTGAGCTCAAGTCACCGCAGAAGACTGTTGCAGCCTCTCACCCATTTCCCAGACCTGAGTCCGCTCAGGTCCAGCCCAGGGCTGGCCCTCAGTGGAGGCAAGACAGACCCCTGGGGTGCAAAACTGAAGGAGGCACGCATCCTCAGGTTACACAAACGCAGGATCGGCCCCCACAGGGCCCTGAGCAACCACCTCCTCTAATTTTGTGCGGGAGGCCCTCTCTCGCCCCACCTGAGCCCCAGCCGACAGAGGACCCTCGCGCGAAAGGGAGGCCAAGCCCTGTAGAGGAGGGGTCTTGCCACACGGCAAACAGTTTCTACAGTAAACCTTCCTCCAGGAGGCTTTGTGGCCATTTACCAGAGGCTTTTTCCTACTGGGATCCGGTAATGCCTGGCGGACAGGACTTTAAGCTGTTTAAGAGCGTCTCTGTAAATCATCTCACTTTCTTCTTGCTGCACCCCTGAGGGTCCTGCAGGATAGGAGTTTCACTTTTATTTTTTGGTTGTGGATATGGAGTCCCAACGAAGTTGGGTGACTCGCCTCGGGTAAAATCAGCTGATCTCAACTCAGCGACTGGAATTCCCACTTCAAGACTCCTTTCGCGGTTCCACATGTTTATTTTGACCAAAAGCGGCCACACTCAGCTGTCACTTGTGCTCCTGGGGCAGCATGGGAAGTCTCAGTGGAGAGCCTTGGTTTCGCTTATGCAAGTTTGGAGTGTCACGCCCTCTTGGGTAAAGACGGCCGTGTCACCACGACTAAGCCTCAGGTCTGCGGGACGGCAGGGGGCTGGTGGGATGATGGGCTCCTGTGTGCAGGGGGCTGGGTGTCATCCCGTGAAACAGCCCTGACATTGGCACGGCCCAGCTTTCCTCCTTCCACCAATGAGCTCAAGCCCTGTCACACCACTTGGTCCGAGCCTTTCCCACTTTCCCGTGCTCCCCTGCCTCTCCAGCCTGCATGACTGGGAGTGTGTGTATGTATTTTTAGGGTTATCTGTCAGCTGTGTAGACAGATTCTGAATTGAGGCAGCTGAGAAAGGAGCAGAATCAGGCTCAGGACAACCCTGGGTCTCCTAGATACCCGTGTTGAGGTCTCTAGCTGGGGTGTTTCCTGGGGACAAAGAGGGGACAGGCATCTCTTTATCTTAACCAGGCCTGTGGGAGCCCCAGAACCATCCCTTTGGAGGATCCCTGCCCTTGATCGCAGGAGCTGCTTTGCCGGGATTCCAGCTCCAGTGCGAGTCTTTGCTGGATGAGGTCCACCTTTGGACACTGGAGTCACTCTGCACCAGTGGAGGTGTCCCTCCTGCTCGCCTCCACTCCCTCATCACCGCCCCCACCCTGACCCCGCCACCACTAAAGTGATGCTTCCTTCACAGCCCGGCTCAAGCCACGCCTTCTCCAAAACCCTCTCTCTGGCCATTCCAGCCTTTACTGAGCTCTTTTCTTCTGCCTAGTTTTCCATACATTGATTTTTTTTTTTAAGTTTTGAATTGCGGTAAAATACACATAACATAAAAAGGCCCATCTTAACCACTTTGAAGTGTCTGGTTCAGGGGTGTGAAGTACTTTCATCCTGCCGTGCAACCGTCACCACCGTCCACACCACATACGGACACCATCCGTATCACCATCTCCGTATCTTGTAAAACTGAAACTCTGTCCCCTAATCAACAAGAAGTCCCATTTCCGCCCTCTTCAGGCCCTGGCAACCGCCATTCTACTTTGTCTCTATGAATTCGACTCTCCTAGGGACCCCCTGTAAGTGGAATCATAGAGTATTTGTCTGACTCACTTCACATAGCATAATATCCTCAAGGTTCATCGATGCTGTGGCATGTGTCAGAATCCCCTTGTTTTTCAAGGCTGAGTAATACTCCATTGTGTGGGTAGACCACATTTTGTTCATCCATCCATCCATCCATCCACTGATGGACACTGGGTTGCTTCCACCTTTTGGCCATTGTGAATGACACTGCTAGGAACAGGGGTGTACAAATATCTCTTTGAGTCTCTGCTTTCAATTCTTTGGGCTCTATACCCAGAAGTGGAATTACAAATTCATAGCATAATTCTAATTTTTGGAGGAACTGCCATACTATTTTCTACAGCCAAGTGCGCCATTTTACATCCCCATCAACAGTGCACAAGAGTTTCAGTTTCTCCATATCCTTGTCAACACTTGTTATTTTCTGTTTGTTTTTTTTTTTAATAGTAGCCAAACTGATGGATATGGTTTATTCATATTGATTTTTATACAGGTTTTATGTGTATCATCTAATTGGGTTAAGCGTGTTGGCAGCAGTTTCCAAACAGGATTGTATGTATTTTTAGGGCAAAGATCCTGTTATATACATCTATTGTTACCCTGGAATGCCTGGTAAGCCCTCCGTAAGCAGTAGTAGTAATAAATATGATTAATGACACTGAAGTTATATGTCTTCAGAAGGCTGACATGTGCAGTTGGCTGCTGCTACTCATTTGTATTTCTTCCCCAAAACCTTTACCAAAAAGAAAGGTTTTCAAAAGTGTCCCACTGAAAGTAATCTACTGAGTTAGAAATTAATTTATTTAGCAAGCATAACTGAATACCTAGGTGCTGTGGATGTAGTGGTAAAAGAGCCTGATCCAGTTCCCTCCCTCATGAAGTTTTCAACTTAGCAGAGGAGAAAGTCACTATATGAATTTAAATAATGAAATTATTCAATTATAAGTCCAGTAAGTGAAATGAACTAGAAGTTCCAAAAGCTAAGGGAACATATGTCAGGGACACCTGGCATGTACTGGGAGGTCAGGAACAATGAATAAACATTTGCTAGGGGACGATGATGGTGTAGAGGGCCTCTGAAGCAGAAGAATTGGTATGTGCAAAGGCCCTGTGACAGAGGGCATGTGAGAACAGCTTGTATCTCCTACATACCAAGCAGGAGCCCTAAGAAACTCAAGGTTGGCCCAGCCCTCCCATTCAACAATCCATCATTTCTACTCTCCAGAACCAAGGCAGCATGGAGGCGTTCTTAGTATCTTGCAAGGCTATATCTGAGCAGGGCAGTCCAGGGGCCAACTACCCTCAGCTCTCCAAATGTAAGGGTCTGTGGAGCAGGGAACAGGACCAGGCATTGTGTCTCTTCTTTTCCCATTAACTCTTTACCTTTCCTGTGACTCAGCTTGAAGCACTGTTCTGAAATAAGGACTGGAGGAGGAAAGGTCTTCAGGCAGGATGGGTTCTGAACGTCCACATCCCCATGAAAATCTGCTCTCACACTGAGGTGGTGCTCTCACAGCATCTAGGATCTGTTTCGCTAGCCTGTGTGGGCTTTTCATGGGACCAGGCGGGTCAGAGAGAACAGAAGCTACTTTAGAAGGCTCCCAATTATTTATCAGCTGGCCACAGATTGGTGCTTCATAGATCCAGCCCACCCCCCGCTTTCAGACCACATGTGGCCATCGGAGCAGATGATGAAGTCTGCCCCAGGGAGGGAATCCAAGCACACTGCTCCTCTGGGAAGACTGAAGATACACAATAAAAGGGAAAACAAATTATTCCTGAAGTTTCCCTCTGTTTTCAGTCAGCAGAACCTTTATCAACCTGTTGGCAGATGTGGCTGAAACCATGCCCTTAACTAGGAAGAGACAAGAGAGCATGAGGGACAGAGAGGAGAGGACAGGCTCCCCTGAGGATGCCTGTGGCTAATTAAAATCACAGCCTCCTCTGCCTGGGCTCACTGTGCAAACAATTCCAGGGATGATGTCTTTTCAACCAAATTAAAAAATTAATGAGCTTCCTCTGCAGATGATTTATAGGGAAGGACAACGAACCTATAATGTTGAGTCAACATTGTTGAGCTCACACCTAAGTCAGATGAGAGACACCTCATGACCAAGCTGTGCTGAGAGAGGCCAGGGCTGTGTCTGACTGGGTCCGGCAGAGGGACAGTGGCAGTGTCCCTCTCAGGACTTGGAATCTCACTCCCAAAGTGACTTGGGCATGAGCCAGTATCCCTGCTTGGCCCACTCCATGACCGTGGACCCAGAGGTCTCCGAGGTCGCTGGTCCACTTGGGCATACATGATGGTAATTTTCATCCCACAAAGTCCTGGGAGAAGAACGAGGTTTGAATCAGAGACAGCCCTTCATTATCTCTGGCTCACACTGCTCTAAGGGCGACGTTAACCCTCTCAATCACAGGTAATGTGATTCCTGTCTTCCCAGAAGAGGAAGGAGCAGCCAGGGGAGGGTGTTTGCAATCCTCACGTGACCTTCCTGCTCTGTAGTTTTGGCCATGATCTGTTTTCAGGACAAAAGTGAAAAATCTGCACCAGACTCCAGTGCCCAGATACCTGAGTTTGAATCATATATATGCACACGTGTGCATACACATACAGATATACACACGTACGCACAGACATACACTCACATATGTATATGCGTGTGTGTGTATGTGTGGCAGTTTGGGGCAGGTCCCTTGGCCCCTCTGTATGTCCCTTTTTTTTTAATTCTTATTTTCTATTGAAGTGTAGTTGATTTACAACATTAGTTTCAGGTGTACAGCAAAACGATTCAGTTATACATATACATACATATACTTTTTTCAGACTCTTTTCCATTTGGCTCATTACAAGAAATTGATTACAGTTCCCTGTGCTGTACAGTAGGACCTTGTTGTTTACCTCTTTTATATATATAGTAGTTTGTATCTGTTAGTCCCAAACTCCTAATCTATCCCTCCCCCCATAGTACCTTGATTTATCCATAAAATGAAGGTTTTGTGAGGATTAAAGGAAGTTAATGTAATTTTTAATGCTCTGAGGGGAGAGCCCAGCACATAGTAAACACTAGGTAAATGTTAGCTCTTATCTTTTGTTAAGCACGTCCACAGATTACAAGGTTGGTGGCTAAAACACCATGCAGCTCTCTCAATAACAAGTTACTCAGTAAGGCGGATACTCTAAAGGGTGGGCAAGAAATTCTTCCCCCAGGAGCTCAGATGAAGATATTTTCATTTGGAATGAATAAACATTGTAGCTCATGGATAGTTAATATTTTTAAAAATTTGGACCTTAGGTTTAAGAGTCTGCTTACCAGTGTTTTTGACTATCTTAGCTTTATTAGGACAGAAGCTATTTCAAATGTAGCTTTGGTCCCTACTATTTACCACAGTGTGCAGTTTCTGTGATAAAACGGAGGGAGGGAGGGAGGGACGGGGGAAGGGTGAATATATTAAATAACCAGCTCTATTTATATCAGCTGTTGAATATTCATTAGATACACGAATTTTTTTTTTTCTTTTTTGGTTCCTACACATCAGAGGCAGATCCAAGCCAGAACAAGTGCAATATTTTTTTTGCAAACAATAGATTCTCCACTGATGGGACCCATGGAAATGAATGAAAATGAACTTGAACAAAACATAGCTGTGCAGCGTTAGCAGTCCCGAGGACACAACAAAGCCAGACAGAAGCTCCGCCGATCAGCCCGCTTCTTCCCTCTACCTCTCCCCTTGTCCTTGGTGGTTCTTCGCTCTTATAACCTTCCTCGTTTACTCCCATCATTTGTTCAGAGACTAAAGAGAACGCTCTGTTTCCCCTGGTTCACCATCCTTCGTGGAATCTCACGGGGACTGACTCTCATCTGCATGGGTTTCCACATTTACTCTGACCACAGCCACACTTTTTAAGTGCTCACAGCAAAGCCGAGGGGTGTGCCAAGAATGCAGCCCCGGGGCCAGGGACAGCCACCACCGTCAGATAGCTGCCCTCTATTCCTGGTTCCCCACTGCCCCTCCTGTGAGCCAGACCTCCTTCAAAAGCTCCTTCTTCCCCATCCCTCCACCAGGACACGGTGCCCAGCAACATGCAGCACTGGGCCAGCGAGACAGGATGTGTGCAAACATTCCCCAAACCCTTCATTATAGACGTGTGCAAGTGTGCACGCACATACACTCACAATTACTACTCCCAAGTGTATTTGCACATTCATGTAAACTTGTAGTTAAAAAAGAAACGCCACTAACTACAGAAAGTCAGTAAGAGGCTGAGCTTAAACGAACACAGTACCACTTCATGTGCCTGAACTGTAAACAAAGTCCATCACTAAAGTCAGTGTGTAGCATAACATGGGTTTCGAAGGCACCAAACCTGTGTCAGTCTCACCGTTAGCACCTAATAGCCCCCTGACTTTGGTTGGGAAGGATTCTCAGTTTCCCCAGGGCTTGATTGAACTGCAAAGCGGGGATGGGGTGGGTGGAAGAGTCTCTGCCTTATGTACAAGGTGTGTAACAATTCAGTGGGTTAGTACAAGTCAAGTGCCTAGTTCATGGGACATCTGTTTCAAGGTGTGGTGGTTTTAAAACTTGTTCACAAATTCTTAGACGTCATCCAGTTGAGCGGTAGGGTCTGTGTCCTCAGTACCACCCCAACCATCACTTGCAGAATACTAGGAGTTGGCCTGGAAAGTTCTAGGCTGGGGGGATAAAAGTGAGCATACGTGTGCAGATATCTGAGTGGTCTGTTAGTTTTCTGCTGCTGTGTGGCAACTCACAGACTGAACAGCTTAAAGCCCCACCCCTTCAGACATTCACAGTTCTGTTGGTCAGAAGTCCAGCCATGGTGTAGCTGGGTTTCTCTGCACAGATGTGGGCTGGGCTGAGGTCTCATTCAAAGACTCTGGGGAAGGAGCCACGTTCAAGTTCATCCCCCTTCTCAGAATTCAGGCCTCTGAGGTTGTAGCACTGCGATCCCCGTTTCCCTGCTGTCAGCTGGCTCCCGGCTGGAGAGTCCCACCGCATCCTTGCCACACCATCTCGAAGCCAAAACAGGTACTCTGAAGACTTGGGCTTTGAATGTCTGACTTTCCCTTTCGGGACCAGCCGGAGAAAAGCCTCTGCTTTAAAGGCCCAGCTGGGTGATCTCCGTATCTGAGGGTCACTTTAAGGACAGATAACACAGTCTACTCATGGGCGTAAGTGCTATCATGTTCACGTGCCAGAGGTTATGCATGGTGTGTACAGGGTGGGGGCAGGGAATTGGGGGGCTTATTTTAGAATTCTGTCCACCATAGGTGGCACCACTGCTTATTCCAAAAGCACTTCTGGAAGCTCCTTAGGGCAATTCCTCCAGTGGCCAGACGGCCAGCACTCCCACCTTCCCCCGGCCAAGCTCTGTAACTTCAGGTGACGTTGGCAAAGAATGGCTGATGGAACAGTGTGTGTGTACCCGATGGGGCTGTGGCTGGGGACTTTCCGGTGGGCCTTGGCTGTCCTAATACATAGGAAGTCATGCTAACCAACACCCAGGTGTCCATATTAGAAGAGGAACCCTAGGAGGTGAGTGCCCTGCCCAACCAGTTTGGTCAAGCAGTCTGAGGTTTGCGTTAAAGGGACATCACCTGAGGATGACTCTGTAATGTCACCTCAATGCAGCACTGGCCCTTTAAGGCTTCAAGAGCCTGTGGGACTCCCCCGCCTTCCGCCTTGTTCTTCCTTCTTCCCCAACAGCCTTGGGCTGCCTGTGGACTGGCTTTCATTTATTCGCTCATTTACTCAAGATGACATTTACTAAGCACCTAGTACATGTATGTGCAGTAAAGTTGCGGTCACCTTCCATCTAGATGGTTACAGTTGCCCCCCAACTGGTCTTCCATTCCCACCCTTGCCCTCTACAGTGTTTTCTAGAGATCCCTGAGTATCTAAAACTAGCTGATCCGATGCTACTGCTCTGTTCAAAGCCCTCTGCTGGCTTTCCCACTCTGCTAGAGTAAAAGCCAGCATCCTCACCATGGTCTGTAAAGCCTGAAGACTTGGCCTCTGCTGCCACCCTGATCTCATCTCTCATCCATCTCTCTCCCAAAGTGCTCCAGCCATTCTGGCTTGCTGCTGCCCCTCCCTTGGGCCAAGCACTCCTGCCTCAGGACCTTTGCACATGCTGACCTCTCTTTCTAGACTGCCTTCCTCCAGACTTCTACAAGGCTTGCTTCTTTCAGAGCTCTACTCAGACAGTATTTACTCAATAGTACCTTCCTGGATGACGCCTGTAAAATACACACACACACCTCCCTCTTCATCGCCCATTCTTTTGTTTTCTTCCATGGCTTTCTGCATATATTTACTTGTCCATTTGCTTGTCTCTTCCCACCAGACCAGATGCTTTATCAGGGCAGAGACTTTTCTCTACTGCTGTACCCAAGCACCTAAAACCATTCCCAGGACACAGTGGGTGGGTGAATGTGCCATCAGGACTGGGCCATCTGCTGCGTATAAAGAGCTGAATAAAAAGCCTTTAGATCCATGACTTTTGAGGAATTCGTGACTGGGTGGCAGGAGAAGATTCCCGTGCTGTCACAATTGCAGGGGTGCGGTAACAGAAGGCTGAGCGAGCACTGGCGAGGGGAGCAGAGGACGAGAAAAGCCTTCCCTGAGCAGAGACAGTGAGCCTTTCCCCCAGGATGAGGAAGAGAAGACTGTGGAGAGCAAAAGGGGACGCCACTTACGTCCTCCTCCCCTTGTGCCTCTGCTCCTCTCACACTGGCTGGTGGCTGTCCTCCATCCCAAGTTGCAGGCAGTGACATGGCTAGGAGATAGAGGTCAAGTAAGTCTCGGATTTGTGGGGCAGAGGGAGCTTGGATCACGTGCTTTCTGGAGCCAATCACTGAACCAGGAAGATGGAATGACCTCATTGGTCAGGCTTGAGTCACGTGCTCCCCTAAAGACCCCCCCCCCCGCCCCCCGCGGGGATTCACCCCTTTCAATCACAAGGACTGGGCTCGAGGGATTCATTTCCTTCATGTTCCCCAAAGGAGAACTGAAGTGCTATTTCCACAGGAGCAGATGAATGCCAGGCTGGCAAAACACAGACATCTGTCTGTTTCCCCCACTTTCGTATTTTCGTATCCCCCGTAGCCACATTCTTTGTTCTGTTTCCTTGTACTCGGGACCTATCCCAAGCCACCTGTCGGAACCTGGCTCAGTGTCCAGGCCAGGATGCCAGGTGCGCATGTATGTGGGTGCGTGTGTGAGCGGGGAGGCACCCAGGCGGGCTGTGCAGGAAGATGGGGTGGGGGAGGAGGGGCAGAGGCATCCCTGCTTCTGCACAGTGATTAGGACCCAGAGGACTAACAGATCAGGCTTCAGGAACAGACTGTGTTCAATAATGATTTCTAGTTCTTGCCACTGACAAGGTGATTTCCTTACAAAAAAGGTCCTATATTCAGAACAACTAGCTTATGAAGAACTCTTGTGAGAAGGAAACTGCTTGTCTTAGTCTGTGCAGGCTGCTGTAACAAAATACCAGACTGGGTGGCTTACGAAAAACAGAAACTGATTTCTCTCAGTTCTGGAGGCAGTAAGTCCAAGATCAGGGTGCCAGTATCACCTGGTGGGAGCCTCTTCTGCATGGCATACTCCTTGCTGTATCCTCACACTGAGAAAGGAGCTAAGGACCTCTCCGGGGCCTCTGTTTATAAGGGCACTACTCCCACTCATGAGAGCTCCACCTCATAACCTAATCACCTCCTGGAAGCCCCACCTCCTTGTTTTAAAACAGGGCCAGTCCCAACATCGTGGAGATGTGAAAACAAACAAACAAACAAACGGTATTTTTAGGACGGTGGGGATTCTGGAATTGTAGAAACTTGCAACATGTGCTTGCAAAATGCTTTAGTAAACAACTCTACTGCATCCTACTAAAAGGGGAGCCTGCACCCAGGTGCTACAGGAAAAAAGAACTGGAATCACCTGTTTCTTAGGTAATTCTACCTTGGTTGGATAGTAAGCACGTTAGATTCAGGACTACTTTAATAACCTGTTTCTTTTAAAATGTGTTCCTAATTATGTCCTCTTTTGTTGGTAATCTCTAATATTTCATCTGTTGTTACTGATATATTACACACAAAAGAAACTACAAAAATTAAGACTCATATCAACAATTTACCATAAAGTGAAGACACCCATGTAATCACCACCCAAGGAACAGATTTAAAAGAACACTCAACTCTGGAAGAATTTTCTTTTGTTCTGAAACCTCAGTTCTCTGCATCTGGAGTCTACATGTTCCTCGAGCTACCTAAACTGATGTCTGCTACTAGCTACCAGAATTCCAGGCATAACATCCAATCTCTGGTGGGCCTTGCAAATATAAACTGCTTCAGTGATGGAAAATGTTACGTGATTAGCATGTATAAATAAATGTTTTTGATAAAAACAAGAGTCTACATATGACTGTGTACCTGTTTCTTTTGGAAATTACTCCCATGAGTTTACTTGGCTCTATAGATCGGCTGTTCTTGATTCCAGTCTGCATAGAGGTGAAAGAAATCTGGGTAGAAGGCCCTACATTACCAGTGATGCACCGTTATGTAAATATTACAGAAATGATGGTGACAACTGCACTGTACAAATCTAACTTTTAGATGATTCCTTTTCAAACAGCAAGAAACAGAGGCCACCTGACTGGTGTATATCTAGGCTAAGGGGAGCCTTGAGGGTCCTGTGTGGGCACAAACCAATTAAGTCGGGCACTCAACTGAAATTGCTTTCTCAGACAGGATGGAGAATGATTGATCACGCGACAAACCGTACACATGTTAGACTGAAGGAGTTTACAGATAAATCTGGCCCAAGGCCATTCATTGCCAATTCATTCCGGGGCTGAAACGCCTCAAGTGGTTAAGTGAGGGGGAAAAATGCTACTTAATTCTCTGCACAGGGATATCCTCCAGTTGGGTCTCGCGTTGTTTTATATTTATAGTGTGGTGGCAAGAAAGGGAAATTGGTCTTCATACGCATGAAGACTGGAGTTTAGAAACTGCTGGGGAGTTTAAACAATAACAACAACAAATGCAGATGCTTAGGGCTCGCCAAAGACCAATCACTCCGACTCTCCGGACGTGAAGCCCAGGCATCCAGCACGTTCAACCGGGTAGTTCTACTCTGCAGCATGGCTGATGACACTGGACAAACAGTTGGAACTGACAGTAAAGCCTCCTCCTTTGGGGAAGGCTTCCAGGGCCCAAACGTCCTTGAGGTGCGGGCTGTCCCCGTAGCCTGGGGGAATTTCAACTCCCAAGTCCGAGTCCCAGGGGCAGAGCCCGGGCAACGGCGCTCACCTGGAGCGGCACTGGTTTAGTAACAGGTTCTCACGCACATCTCCTGGCAAACATCCGCGCGTAAGTCCAATACCGAAGCTGAAGCACAGGGGCCCGGGATGGACCAGGACTCCCACCTCAGCATCCTAGACCGGAGGATGCAGCTGGCGCGGACCGCGGCTGCGAGCTGAGGCGCATGCGCGGGCCGCGGTCGAGAGCTGGGGCGCATGCGCGGCGTGAGGGCGGTGCTTCCGGCGGGCGGAGGAGGGGACGGCGGCCCCGGGGGGCGGATCCTGGGTCGCGACCCGACCCCTACCCTTCTCTGCGACGCCGACCCCGACTCCCACGCGGGCCGTGACCCCGACCCGGGCCGTGACCCCATCCCGCTCCACCCACATGGCCCGGCACGTGTTCCTGACGGGGCCCCCAGGTAACCCCGAGGCCGGGGCGTGGGCGTGGGGGGCGCGCGGGGTGGGCGCTGCCCGCGCTCCGGGGAGGGGCTCAGGCTGACGGCCTCTGAAGTTCCCAGTTTTAAACTGCAGGCTTGGTAGTCTGAAGCCTGCGTATCCCTTCCCGGAAAACGTGGCTGTGAGTCCAGAAGGTGAATGCAATTACCTTACAGAAGCCAGCTGCAGCCAGAACGAGAAGGAGCTTGTGATGTGCTGCTGCGTGGGCGTTCTCAGGGCTGTATCGGGGCGTTACACTGCGGGGTCAGCGGCAGCAGTGACAACTCCTGCGGGTTTCAAGTTGTGTTGTGCACCAAGGACGTTTCAGGATCTCTGCCACAACCGTGATTGATACGAAGGGGCCTGATTTGTGTTGATAGTCACACGTGCTGCTGGTGCTGTGGCTCCTGGCCTACGTTTGTCATGAAGGGAAGAGCGGAATTTCAGTTCTAGGATAGTGAAACTGAAGCTGTAACCTCATTCCCCATCCACATTCACCGGCCCTCTGAATTCCCTCCATGTGTGAGGCCACAGGTTGAGAGCCTTGGTACTTACAGAACACCTGGTTCCCCCCAAACCCCGATCCCAGAACCTGTCCCACCCCCAGACCTAGTGTTTCTTCCTTCTGATGCCCATGGTTTGGCAAATCCCTCAGCCCTCTGGGCTGTGAAGTTCTCACCTTCCGGCCAGGATAATGTGCGTTCAAGTGCAAGACTAGAGGAGAAGATAGATACCTTTAAAGCCAAAATTCTGCAAATGGTAAGATGTTACTAAAAGAAGAGTCAGAAAGGTTGTGGCAGCATCAGATAGGTTAAGGAGCGGGGGGTGGGGGTGGACATAGAGTGCAGAAAGAGATTTCTGACGCTTCTTTGCAATTTTCAAATTAGCTGCGGGTTCAGATAGCAACAGTTGTAACCCTGGGCCTGAAATTCTCTTTCACTTTTTAATGATTGTATTTAACCTTAAGTAGCAAAGGCTAACTTAATATCACAGATTTGGGAACTTTATTTTTACCAGGCAGTAGGGGAGTGGTGAGGAGGAAGGTGGTTTGAGAAATTTATAATATCCAAAGGTACTTCCTAATATTGCAAAGGGCTGTCGTCCAAAAGTTGATATGTCAGTCCTTTATTTGAAACTTGGAATGCATTTTTCTCAGCAGGCTGGCCCCAAGACATCTATGTGTTTCATAACGGAGGTGGCTTGTTCTTGTGATTGTACCTGCCTGAGTCCTGGAGGTGGGTGGGCCAGAGGCCGGCCAGGTCAACACTGGTTCTTTTTTCCATTTCCTTCTTTATGAAAGTTTTATGTACAAAGCAAATAATCCTACAATACAGCTGTCTTACGCCTGTCCTCAACCCACTCACCTCTTTCCCCCAGTCTTCCTAATGCAATTATAATGTGATTGTAATGAGCTCAGTATTAAGACTGTAAAAACTAATCACAGACAAGCTGTGTAAGAATCTATCATTTCTTTTCCATTTATGCACAACTTTTTCCCCCTTTGGAGTTGTTGTCTATTGTGGCTTTTTCATTGGCTTAGTTTCTTTTTATCACCAGCTCAACCCCAAACCCTGCCTGCTGTCTGAATCTTCTCTCCCTGCTCAGACCATCAGGTAATGGATCTTCCCAAAGAGGTCAGTTTTTGTCGTAGGCACTGTCAGGGCCCCATGCACGTGTCCTTGGCACTTAGCGTTCTTTTACAGCTGTACAGCCTGGGACCCATCCTGGAGGGCTTCCCACTGGTCACTGGAGCCCACCCTGCCTGCACACAGGGCAGGCCTGAAGGGCCAGGGAATCTCTTCCCCCAGGAGTAGCCTTGACCCGTGATGGATGGAAGCAAGTGGGTAAAGTCCTTTCCTCCTCACCCTCAGACAGGAGAACTCTGAGCCACCTGTCCCAAGCTGTCTCCTAGGATCCCCCAGTGGGATCAAGCTACCCACAGTGGTACCTTAGTTGATAGAGTAATTACCTCCCTACCAGCATGTCATCTTGGGGTGTCTCTTCCCAAATTAAACTCCCTGCACTTGAGTCTTTATTTCAGGGTCGACTCTATGGGAGAACCAGAACCAAAAGAATTCTGGAGCTCTCTGACCTGTTCCTGTCTGTGCACGGTGTAGGGCTCTCATTTTGGGGTCCCCTTCACACGGGTCACCTCTTAGCCAGTTAGACAGCACTCGGGTAGCGGCTTGATTAGTGGAGATGAAAAATTAACTGAAAGATTTCTGGAGCTGAAGAGGGAAAACGGGACTCGAGCCAAATGCCTCCTCTTATGATGTTCTGCCTAACAAGTAGGACCCGTGGTGTCCCCATTTATTTAGCTGTTCCATTTTGTCTCTTTCATAATGTAAATAGCTTGTTTTTCCCTTAAATTAGAAGTAATACCCACTCACTATAAGACCAAAAGAAAAAAATCTACAAAAAGAAAGTTTTAAAGAAGAAAGTGAAAATCACATGGATTTCCAAATACAGAAACAAGTACCGTAAACCTTTCTGAGTTCTTCTCGACATTTCCATCTGTAGACATATACACACTGCACCTTTTTTTTTTAATTGAGGGTATAGTTAATTTGCAGTGTTATGTAAGTTTCAGGTATACAATGTAACGAGTCACAATATTTTTTTTGGTGTGATTCACAAGTTTTAGAGATTATACTCCATTTATAGTTATTATAAAATATTGGGTAGTTTCCCTGTGCTGTACCATATACCCTTGTAGCTTATTTATTTTATACGTAGTAGGTTGTACTTGTTAATCCCCTGCGTGTCTCGCCCCTCCCACCTTCCCCATCCCCACTGGTGACCACTAATTTTGTTCTCTCCATCTGAGAGTCTGTTTCTGGGGTACGTTAATCTTTTCAAATTACTGTTTTCGTTTTCTTTGTATATATGCGCAGGAGTGAAATTGCTGGATCATATGGTGGTTCTATTTTTAGGTTTTTGAGGAACCTCTGTACTGTTTTCCACACTGGCTACACCAATTTACATTCCCACCAACAGTGTTTAAGGGTTTCCTTTTCTCCACATCCTTGCCAACATTTGTTATTTGTGGTCTTTAAAAAAAAATGGCCTAGTGCTATGTATGTCTGCTGCTTTATAACCTGCTTTTTCTCCATATGTTATTTCCTTACACTGTGGTCTGTTTCCCATGCCAAACAGTAAACTGTCTCCATGGTAAACAGGATTCTCTTTAATGCCCATGTGATATTCCTGTGTATTTATGTCATTATATACGTGATGCCGTACTCTAGCATTCCCTTACTGAGCAACATTAAGTTGTTTTTAATGTTTTGCACGATTATAAAGAGCTTCGACGTGAACGTCATATTTCCTGTATCTCTACTGTTTTTAGACTCTTGCTGAGGATGAATTCCTACTATAGCATGTCTGTGTGCCGTGCACACTGAAATTGCTCTTCAGAGAAGTCCCAACTTACACATCCCCCAAGGCCACTTGCCTGCGTTGAGCAGGTCTTCAGTGCCTTTTCTGAAGCACCAATTACTGCAGGACAGAGCTGGGAATGGAACCCTGCGTAGTTGTTTTCTGGTCACAGTGAGCACGGGTTGCTGTTGAAGGCCAGATGCCCTGGTTTGTTAGTGTGAAGTTTGGAGGAGAGATGCATTCAATAAGAATGACATCATATTTTATTTCAAGGAGGCTTACAAGGCTTCCTGGGGAGCCCTGATGACTCTGGGTGGGCAGCAATAGAAATCATAGGGTTGGCAACCCTGTGGCATCTCACAACGGCTCGGTTTTTGAGTAGTCATGATGCCATCAACTTTCTGTGGGAACACAGTCATAGAAACAAAGCCATGGTGGCAGATGAAGGCCCCTAAAAATGTGTGATCCTTTCGACCTTGGATGGTGACCTAACCTCTCTGTGCCTCAGTTTTTTCATCTGTAACGTAGGGACAAAGATGATAACTGCCCCAGAGGGTGCTGGTGAGGATTTAACCAAGAAAATACTTGTAAAGCCTGTGAGATCAGGGCCTGACTCCACAGAGTCAGTGATCAGTACTGTCACACTAGTTTAGGTAGCACCTGTTGGTGCTTGTAAACCCCTCAGAGTTAGTCAGAGGAGTCCACGGGCCGGGCTGGGAGGGACAGAAGGGGTCCTCGGTGGGGAGAGTGAGGGGGTGGAGGGACATAGGTTATAGTTCGGGAATGGGTTGTAGGCAGGCCAAAGGGGGGTACTTAGGGACACTCTCAGAGGTAATGGAAGGGGTTGCCAACCTGATAGGATTGCTCTTATAAAAACGTTAAAAAAACCAAAAATCCACGTTTAGTGGTGTTGGTGGGTATTTAAGAGTCACATTTTCGGGAGACATGCAGTGAAAGGCCATGGAGTGATAAAATGGCGTTCCCACTGTTAGACGTGGGGCCAGAGCGTCTTGAAGGCTGGAACCCTAACGTGAAGTGTCCAGCCTGTGACCGAAGCATGACCAGCCTTATGTTCTAGGCAAGAGTCTGACCGCCCAACGAGAGCGCAACTGGGAGGAAAAGGCAGCTCCTCTCATAGGACACCAACTGCACTCGAGGTCATCGTCAGAAAACGACTCAGCTGGTTCTAGGACCGTGTATGTGACAAAACTAACCGTGTTTCAGAGTTTAAAAATAAACTTCAGGATGCCATTCGTATTTTTATTATGCTTGTTTCTGCTTGAAATTAAAAAGCTTTAACACCTGGAGCAATCAAAATTAACTGAAGTTGATATTCATAAAATCCTTTTGCAGCCCGTCCCTCTCCTGGCAGTGATTGCTCAGAGTCACAGAGAGCTGTCTTTTAGCAAAGGAGTGCTTCCTAATCGGCTGTGTTTCTGCTTGTTTGTTTTTTTAGGAGTTGGAAAAACAACATTGATCCAGAAAGCCAGTGAAGTTTTAAAGTCCTGTGGTGTGCCCGTGGATGGGTTTTACACAGAAGAAGTCAGACAGGGAGGAAGAAGAATAGGGTTCGACGTCGTCACGTTATCTGGCGAGCGGGGACCTCTGTCTAGAACTGGGTACTGGTACTTCGTTTCTGCGCTGTCTCCTCCTCCCTGGGCCCGACTTTGAGCCAGGTGGTCTCGTCTCTCTTGGAGAATCTTAGGCCTTTATGAATTTCTCAGAAAAAATGAAACAGAGATTGAAACCGTCATGTGAAGAACAAAGTTGAAAATACCATGTTTCACTTAAAACTTGCTCCCCTGAGCAGTAAGCGCCTCTCACCTGGTAACTCGCAGCCCTGTTTCTCAGGTCACTTTTCTGAGACAGGTGGGGCACCAGCACCCTGCAGGGAACTGCCAGGCCACTGGTGGCAGGGTGCACACCAGTGTGGGCCCTGCTCTCAGGAGGGGACGTGGAATCGCATCAGCTTTGCACACTGCCACCTTTTGCGTAGGCGAATTTTAGGGATGATTTAGCATGTGCAGGGGGCCAGAGGCTCAGCGGAGCAGCTGAAAACCAGAAATCAGTGCAGGGCTCTTTCAACACAGGATGCACTGTCTTCTCATTCAGGTCAGAGCCTCCGCCTGGCAAGCGGGAATGCCGCGTTGGGCAGTACGTGGTGGATCTGGCTTCCTTCGAGCAGTTGGCTGCTTCCGGTCTTGAGGAATGTGAGTGTGTGGTTTCTCCTTTTTGAGCCCATCTGTTTTTAGTGCACGGTGGGGACTGCTGGCTCCAGGGACAGAGTGGCTTTGCTCTTAAAGAGAGGCCAGTTCTGTGTTTTCCGGTTTAAACGTCTTCAAGTGATTGTGCCTCAGTAAGGATACGCAGCATAATTTGCTGTCACTCTGAGCTCAAGTAAATTCCGTGTCACAGGAATTCAGCACACACAACTATTTCACACTGACGCCAAGCTACCAAGGTGCCCAACCTGGAAATCTGTCCTCTGCCTTCTCCTTGTTTATATCTTAGCCCTGTTTTCACAGCACAACTAAAACATGTAAGAAGGTGAAATGCCGTTATATGAACATAATGGAGAGCACCTAACACATCATATCACGGTATTACCGGTTATTTCTTTTAAACAACTTTACTGAGAGAAAATCACATACCATACAGTTCGCCCATTTAAAATGTACAGTTCAGTTTTCTCTCATATTTGTAGGATTGTGTGACCAATGATCACAAGCTATTTTTAGAACATTTTTGTCAGCCCCCAAGGAAACCCCATACCCATTAAGCAGTCTCCATTCCTGTGTCCCCACCAGCCCACTGGCAACCACTGTCTCACTTTTTTTGTCTGTAGATTTGGCTATTCTGGATATTTCCTAAAAAGCGTCTGCAATACACTACAGTATGTGGTCTTTTGTGACGAGCTTATTTCACTTAGCATAATATTTACAGGGCTTATCTATATCACAACACGTATCAGTACTCCGCTCCTCTCTGTGGCCGCATAATACTCCATTATGTGGATATACCACGTTTTATCTGTTCTTCAGATGATTTGGGTAAGTTTCCACGTTTTGGCTATTATGAATAACGCCGCTCTGTACATTTGCGTACAAGTTTTTGGGTAGACACCTGTTTCTGGTCCTCTTGGGCATACACCTATGAGTAGAAATGCCGGGTCATGTGATGATTCTATATATAACTTTTTGAGAAATTACTAGACTGTTTTTCAAACCAGCTGTGCCATTTGACATCCCCATCAGCAACGGATGAATGTTTCAATCTCTCAGTGTCCTTACCAGTTATTGTTGCCTGTCTTTTAAATTTTATTCATTCTAGTAGGTTTGAAGCCATGTCGCATTGTGATTTTGATTTGCATTTGCCTTTTGACCTGTTGATGTTGAGTATCTTCTCATGTGCTTATTGACCATTTGTAGATCGTCTTTGCAGAAATATCTATTTCTTTTGCCCACTTTTAAACTGGTGTAGTTGTCTTTTTATTACTGAGTTGTAAAATTTCTTTATACATTCTGGATACCAGCTTTTATCAGATACATAATTTGCAGGTTCAGCTGGGTCCCACATCTGTGGAGATGGAGGACCAGCTACTGTGCCATTTTATGTGAGGAACTTGAGCATCCATGGATTTTATATGGTGGGGAGGATCCTGGAACCAGGCCCCTGTGGATATTGAGGGACGACCGTATTCTTCCATTTTGCAGTTGTCTTTGCTTTCTTTTTTGTTGGCAATAATTAGGTTTATTCATTTACTTATTTTTAAAGGAGGGACTGGGGACTGAACCCAGGACCTTGTGCGTGCTAAGCACATGCTCTACCACTGAGCTATACCCTCCCCGATCTTTGCTTTCTTGGTGATGCACTTTGAAACATAGGTGTTTTTATTTTTGAAAAGTCTAGTTAATCTAGTTTTCTTACGTTGTTTGTGCTTCTGGTGTTTTATCAAAGAAGGCTTTGCCTAACGCAGTTTTATGAAGAATTTACTCCCTTGTATTCTTCTAGGAGTTTTATAGTTTTACTAAGGCTGTTTATGTGATCTACTTTGGATTGGTTTTTGTATGTGGTGTAAGGTACGAATCCAGAGGCATTCTTTTGCATGTAAATATCCGGTTGTTTCAGAACCATTTGTTGAAAAGACTGTTCTTTCTCCACTTAATTGTCTTGGCACTGTTGTTGAAATCAAGTTGACCATGCATGTAAGGGTTAATTTTGGATTTCCAGTTCTGTTCCCTTCATTTTTAGTCAGTTCCATCTGTTCTTACAGCAGTACTATCTTGATTACTGAAGCTAGGATTTTGATAGAGGTTGCATTGACTCTGTAAATCAATTTGGGGAGTATTGCCATCTTAACAATATTAAATCTTTTGATCTATGAACATGACATGTCTCTCCATTTACTTAGTCCTACTTTAATTTCTTTTGATAATGTCATTTTCTAGTTTCTAGCATACAAGTCTTATGCTCCTTTTAAAAAAAGATACCTTACTATTTTATACTTTTTGGTGCTATTATAAATGGAATTATTTTCCTAGTTTTATTTTTGGAATAGTCATTACTAATGCAGCCACTATGGCAAACACTGTGAGGTTCCTCACAAAATGGAAACTAGAAGTAGTATATGATCCAGCCATCCCACACCAGGTTATATATACAAAGGAAATGAAAACAGGACTTCACAAAGATGCCTGCACTCCCATATTTATCACAGCATTAATCACAATAACCAAGATATAGAAACATCTTGGTGTCCATCAATGGTTAATGGGTAAGGAAGTTTTATATATATATATATATACATACATACACACACACACACACACACACACATACATACATACATATATGCCACGAGAATGAAAAAGTTTGTGACAGTATCGGTGGACCTTGAGCACATAATACTGTAGGAAATGTCAGAGAAAGACAAATAGTGTATATGATATCACTTACATGTGAAATCTAAAAAGCCCAAACTTGTAAAAACAGAAAGTAGAATGGTGGTTAGCAGGAGGTGGGGTTGGGGAAATTGGAGGTGTGTTGTTGAAGGGTATGAAGTTGGAACTAGTAGGTAAATAAGTCCTAGAGACTAATGCGCAGTATAGGGACTGTAGTCAGTAATACGGTATTACAGACTTCAAAGTTGCTGAGAGACTAGATCTTAATCACTGTCACCACAAAAAAGAAATAATTTTGTGATGTGATAGAGATGTTAGCTAGTTAGTTGTAATCATATTGATATGTATAATTATATCAAATTAATACATTGTATACTTTAAACTTTCACAGGGTATGTTTCAATTATATCTCAAAAAAAGAAAGACTTAAAAATATGGAAATACTGTTGATTTTTGTATATTAATCTTGTATCTTGCAGCCTTGCTAAACTTCTTTATTAGTTCTAATAGTTTTTTTTTAGTGAATTCCTTAGAATTTTCTATATACAGAATCTGCAGATGGGGTTAATTTTACTTCTTCCTTTCTGCTTTGGATGCCTTTTATTTCGTTTTCTTTCCTAATTGCCTCAGCTGGAAGTTCCAGTTTGGTGTTGAACAAAAGTGTCGAAGTGGACATCGGGGGTCTTCGGAAGAAAGCATTCCTCTCTCACCATCGAGTTAGCTGCAGGGTGTTTGTGGACGGCCACTACCGGGTTGAGGAAGCTCCTTCCTGTTCCTACTTGTTGTGTAAAGTTTGTCTTTTAAAATGAAGATGTGTTGGCTTTTGTCAAATCCTTTTTCTGCCTCTGCAGTGGTGATTATGTGGTTTTTATCCTTTGCTGTATCAATGTAGTATTTTACGTTAATTCACATTCAGACGTTGAACCAACCTTGGTTGGCATGCTCCTCGCATCTCAGCCTCCTGCTCTTTTCTGACATTCGGGGCTCAGCTAAAATGTGCGGTGGGGGCTTTGACAAGGTGCCCGGGCTGCAGAGCACGTTATGCCTGGCCTACCAAGGGCAGTTTCTGACTTCCGTGGGCTGGCAGCATCTTCGCTCCGTTTTTTGAGGGAAGCGGCTGCTCCTCGGAACCCACCTGCTCCCTCGCCACTGGCCCTCCCACCCTGCCTACTGCCCTCACCTTCTTCTTTCCTGACCTCTTCCTCTTGGAACTTCCCCTCCGCGCTGCTCTTGGGTTGCAGGGAGCGTCCGAGGACGTGACGTTCTTCCCTCCAGCTCTTTTCCGTCAAATACACGCCTCTCTGCTTAAATGCTCAGAAGGCAAGCGGAATACTTCAAATGAAATTCCAGGTGAAGCCTCTGGTTTGGGTACTGGATCGATACAGAGAATTGATTTTTACTCACCTTGCTCAGAGCGGAGAGTCCTCAGAGAGCAGTGTTTCTATCCGCAGGATTATATAAGGAACCATGTGCTGACCAGAATAGGAACTTTGCCTGTCTCTTCTCTCTCTCTCTCTCTCTCTTTTTTTAATTAAAAAAGAAGAAAAAGGAGACTCTCCCAGTATATTATACTTTACTGGACTAAACCCAGACTTCCACATTCTAGGTAGGAGAGGTCCCGGGCTGCAGATTCTTGCCCAGTCAAGGTCATGGGCTTCTTTTCTGAAGGAGAACTTTTCCCCTCCTCTCATATATTTTATTGTGATGAAGAAAGGAAAAGGAATTAGTGTTTTGCCTTTATACTGGGAAAAGAAAGGAAGGAAGGACAAAAGGAGGGAAGGAGGGAAGGAGAGAGGAAAACAGGTAAAGTAGGTAGGCAACAAAAATAGGGGGTTATAGAGGGAGAATTTGTATTATTGGCGATTGGACTGACCAACTGAAGGCAACTGAAAGCTTTAGAAACCACGTGTAGACCGGTGAGATGAGGGCCTTTAGTCAGACAGTGGGTTAGTTGGTAGCGCCCAGGATGCATGAACACACAAACTCTGACAATAAATTAAGAAACATCTGTTATTAAGTGCCTCCTCTGTGTAAGAAATTTCGCTATGGTTGCAAAATATCTTGAGTTGTGTTTTTAAAACCTAGTGAAAAGCATGAGAAAAATGATTCTTTGACTGAGCCAGCTGGGCTGTACCTGTGTGTTGGGAGCAAGAATGTGGCTGGGAGGTTGAGAGCAGCAGCTGGAGGCCCAGGAGAGGCCTGGAGGAGGAGGCCCGAGAGAGGCTGAGGGGAGGAGGCCCGGGAGAGGCCGAAGGGAGGAGGCCCGACTTGCTGTGGGGCTCTTGTTGTGTTTCCTCGGGCAGGAGTGGAGGCTGGCCGTGTGTGCACGTGGGTCCTAAATACAGAGTATATCCGTACACATTCTAGACCCAGTGAGGTTTTTAGGAAGTCCTTTGTGGAGTTGACTCTTGTTGATTTTTTTCCTTCCATGGCAGCATCTTTCCTTTTATTTACTGTTTTCTTGAGGAGTAGAGTTTCACATACTCAAGGTAGAAAATTTGTAAAAAATATAAAATAAGGAAAGAAAATATGGGAAACTCAGTCTTATCACTGAGTTCATCACTTTTGGCATCTTTTGTTTCTGCCTCTTTTCTGTACCTAGCTTGTTTATTCAGTCATCCACAGTTGGGAGAAAATGCCAAACTTGGGGCTTTTTCCTTTCGTATGACTGAGTGACACGGGAGTGGTCTCGCAACGCGCTGACCTTCAAAACTGCGATGCTTTAATGATGGCATAGTACGTCGTGGTGTGGATTTTCATCTTTAATTTAGTTGTTACACCCTCAGTGTCAGACATTTAGGTTGTTTATCACCATGGCAGGTGACTTTGCAAGACTCCCTCTTTGTACACCAGTCTTTCTGTCCAGCCGTGGGTGTTTCCTTGCGAACGATCGCAGGTGGAGTACTAGGTGGGGCGTGAGTTCCCAGGGTCTGGCTGCGTGGGGCCCGGGTGCTCCCATGGAGGCTGTGTCGCTGCGCACCCGCTGCCAGTGCGCGGGTCTGTCTGTCTGGCACTTTTGCCAGCACTGTGCACTGTACTAAATTTTTTTTTTAGTACTGATTTTTGATACCCAAACACATTGCTTTGCTTTGCATTTTTAAGGTATTGATGAGGTTTAAAGTTCTTCATTTTGGGGGAGCATTTTTTAGAATCTAAGTTCTTTGTTCATTTCTCTTCCCATTTTTTTTCTTTTAGCTTAAGGAGATCTTATATATGTTAGATTACTTTTATTTTTATTCTGTTTTTCTCAGTTTATTGCTTTGCTGGATTCCTTTATTTTTTTTTAAATGTTGAGAAAGTCTGTCCCTATTCCAAGCTAATATAAAATTGTCCCTATATGTTTCTTCTGTGTGCTTTTTTTTTAACATTTATATTTTTAATTCATCTGGATTTATCTTGAATATTCAGTGAGACTCTCAGTTGATTTTCTTCCAGATACTTAGCTGGTTTATCAAGACCGCTTATTAAGTAACCCATTTCTCATTGTGCATGAGCTTATGATGCTTCATTTATTGTATTTTAAAGAAGTGTGTACGTGCAGGGTGTTTCGGGGTTATCTGTTCTCTTCCACTGATCCATTCGATGTTTGTAATCAGTACTCTGGTGAATCATTCATATTATAATTCTTCAAAATATCTCTCATCCATTCTTACTTGTTCACTCCTCCAAGTTGTGAGAACAGTGGTGGTCATAGCAGTGGTGGCAGCGTATCTGACAGTTAACAACACAGTCACCATATTCCTAGTTTACAGATGAGGAAACTGAGGCATAGAGTACAGTAGCTTGCCCAAGGACATACGACCTGTAAGTGGTAGGACTGGTACGAACCGTAGAATGAAGACTTTATTATCCATTATAAAAAGTCTTACATGGAGTGATTGAAACTAAACAAAACTATAGTTATTTTGATATAAAGAATGTCAAATTTTCCAGACAGTCTTCATTCTCTGCAGCCAAAAACGTAGTATCTCTCTCCGTTTCGTTTTTTAAAAAATTTTTGTAAGGTTATTCATAGATCTTTTGTATTTTGTTAGGACTGCTTTTTCGGTTTTCTGATGATCAAGGCCTTTAGGATAACGCTGGCCTTCTGCATAATGGTCTTTCTGACAGTCACCCCGAGTGCTTCCTTAGAATTTGATGCAGTGTAGGATTTAACATTTGGTTGCTTTCTGGTGTATCTCCTACTCATACGAAAAGACAACAATAGATTATAATGTTTTCAAGAACAGGAGATAGCTACTCAAAGCCGTATTTTCTAAGCCGGACAGTGTTATTGTTTAGAAAGATGGAACACCCACTGAGAATCCACATGGTTTGAACCTCTATTTTCCTGTTTTGTTCAAAATATGGCTTTCAATGTATGTTTCTTTCTTTTGAGAGCAGGATCTGCTTTTGATTCTGAACTAAGAATCTGCTTCGAATTTTTGAAACTTCACTTGAAGGTCCAAGGAAAGGTTCTTTTTTTTAATCACTTGACACAGAAATGCCACTTACTGTTTCAGGCCACTGGGCTTTAGAAAGAATTCAGAAAAATCAAATTCTAGTCAGGACCCCGTCTTGAAAGGTTGACCAGAGCCCCCATATTGCTTTAGAACATCCTTCCTTGTTAGCAAACGGGACATGTGTTTCTTCGTTCCTCTCGCTTTCTCTTTCTCTTTCTCTTTCCCCATCACACGTACGTGTTACGAGACCAGCAAGGGGAGTTCAAAGCTATCTGGTGCAGACGTGAAAATTTAGAAATGGTCAGTAAAGCCTCCTGCAGTGAATCAAAATAGGAAAGCGACCTGAACACTCAGTGGAAGTTTGGTTCTGCAGCCCACCTTGCGGGGTTCATCACAGCCAGCCTTCTGCTGAGCTCCCCGACTCTGCTTCGCCACTGCCCACTGCCAGCCTGGGTGAGGGTCAGTGGGCCTAGATGCCGAGCGGGCTCCCCTCGGGGTTTCCTTCCCCTCCTGTGACTTTTCCTGCAGCCCCCGCCCAAGAAACGCAGGAGAGTCACGTGCTCCGGAAGCCGGACTGGGGAAGAGTTTGTGTAACTGCCATCTCCCCGCTCCCTCCCCAGCCTGCCCTGTCCCCAGCGCCGCCTCCTGGTCCTCCTCCCCTGTGCATCGGTCCAAAGCCCTGCACTCCTTCAGAAGGAGGTTCCCACGCGATGAGTTTCCTTGAATCTGATGCTGAGAAAGCGTGCGTGTTAGTGTTTTCTTTTTTTGCACTGATTCTAACTTTTAAAAACTTTATTTGATTATAATTTTACTCTTAGAAAATTATAAGAATAAGGATAGCGCAAGACCACCACCCCTGGACTTGTTAGCCAGAGTCACCTATTTTTGACATTTGCCATTTGTTCACTCCCTGCTCCTGTGTGTGAGGGTGTGTTTGTGTAAACATATAACATTTTTTTTTCCAGGGAGGGGACCATTTGAGAGTATGTTGTAATCATCAGAGTATTTAAGTCCTAAATGTGCGGTATTTTTTTCCTAAGAATAAGAAAGTGCTCTTACATAATTGGCGCAGTTCCAGCCTCAGCAAATTTGACACTTAGGAAATACTTCGATCTAATCTACAGTCAGGTACTGGCTTTGTCAGATGACTTTGCTCTCGTGATCAAACTATAACGGATGAGGAGGGCTTCTTTGGGATGAGGACAGAACGTGGTTGCTGGAGGTGGAAACTGCTCCCGGTGAGGAGGCTGTGAGATTGTTGAAATGACAATAAAAAGTTTAGAATATTCCATGTACTTGGTCAATAAAGCAGCAGCCGGGCTTGAGAGGACTGACTCCAGCTTTGAAAGAAGTTCTGGGGGCAAAATGCTATCAGACGGCATCACCTGCTACAGAGAAATCGTTCACGAAGGGAGCAGTCCGTCGGTGTGGGCGACTTCACTCTTGTTTTATTTTAAGAAGCTACCAAAGCCACCCTAACCTTCAGCCACGACTGCCCGGATCAGTCAACAGCCATGAACACTGAGGCGAGGCCCTCCACCGGCAAAAGAGTTACGACTCGTTGGAGGCTCAGGTGATGGTTAGCAATTTTTAGTAAAACAAAGTGTTTTTTAATTAAGGCATGTACATCCTTTTTTTATAAGACATAATGCTACTGCACACTTCGTGGACTACAGCAGGGTGTAAATACAACTTTTAGATGCACCAAGAAACTAGAAAAATTCATGCGACTCACTGCAGTGCGGGAGCCGCTTTATTTTGGTGGTCCGGAACCGAGCTCACCGGGCCTCCGAGGGCAAGCCTGTGCCCGCTGGGCCACCTGGCCTGTCCTCTCTGCCGTGTGCAGGGAGGTGGGCTCCAGGGAGAGGGCAGAGGTCCCTTCACCCGCGGGGCACATCTGCCTGCTAAAAATTCTCTGTACATGATGAAATGATGTTGGTGATGCACTTGTTCTGGGTCCCAAATATGTAGTTCTTTTTGAATAATTGAAAGTAATATGATTAATCAAAAAAAAAATTAGAGTTTGTGGCCTTTGTAGGGCCCTAGAAACAAAAGCACGATTCCTTTTCACTGGCAATAAAAGGGTTTCTTCCTGGTAAGATGGCTTTCTTAGCGTCAGTTCTTTCCTTATTTCATGTGGAAACCGTGCAGGTGGCACTGCACACGTGGTGTGGAAGGGCGCCTTGGAGTCAGGTGATGCTGGCTGAGCCTCCCAGCTCTTTCCCTTAGGAGCTCAGGGACTGGGTAAGTCACTTAATTCCTGACTTCCTGTCTTTAATCATAAAAGAAGGACGTTGATATCTTGCAGCATGAAGTTATCAGGGCTGAACACCATCACGCTCGCGAAGTGTTAGTCCCCGGCTGCTGGGAGGCGTGGAACTCATGGATAGTTAGGATTCTTTCTCTTGGGAAGTTGAGTGAGGTGATGGATGGTGGTCCTTTGGGAGGACGTCACATCTACAGTCTGATGAGTGTTTGCCAGGAACCAGGGGCCAGAGCCAGCAGGAAGTCCACTGGGGGACCCACAAGCCCAAATGTCCAGTCTGGTCCCAAGGCGCCAGGGCCATGAGGAATACTGGGACTGACTGGCACCAGTAGATGTTTCAGGCCCAGATGGCTCTTGTAACGGGAAACGCCAAGGGCACCATTCTGGCTCTCTGCAGTCGGGGGCTCGTGGGGGGAGCCTGAAGAGGCCAGTGGGGCCGTCCAGGGAGAACCTCGGGACTGGTCCTCCGGGGCCAGGGGTAGGGGCTCTGGCAGGTGCGCGGCAGACAGTCTAGACATCTCGCCTGGCTGCCAGCCTGGGACTGTACCCCCTGGGGATCCACAGTCGTCAAGCCACCAGACTGCTAGGGGTTCTGGAACTTTCAAGCTTGGAGTAAACACGCATAAAAGTCTAATTGGAGCCCTGCCTTTTAGCTAATAACTGAAGAGGGTTGAGGAATCTTGGGCTTGTTCAGCTGTGGTCCTGTTTTCACCATGTGCCTTCCCAGCTTCCCCAGAACTTGCGCTGTTTGGTGGGGGGGTGGGGGGGCTCTAGTTCTGCTGCCCGACTGCTGGCCAACAGCCCGCTGGTTCCTTCCCATCACTTGTGACACTCGCTGTCCCAGACAGGCGAGCTCAGAAACCAGTCTGGGTGTCCGATGTTAAAGAAAAAAAATGGTAACCTTAGTACCACCAGAAATATTTACTATTTAAATTAATCAAAATAAAGCCAAAGCAACTTTAATTAGCTTTCCCTTGGCTCAGCATTTTGGTTGGTTGAAATTGCTCATTTTATGTTGACATTTTCTTTGTATTCTTAAAAATACACATGAAGATTAAACAAAGAACCAAAAGAATGACACTGTATTCAGGTCTCTGGCGTCTAAACGGATGCGCCCTTCCTGGAAAGCAGACTAGCTGAGGGTAACCAGAGCTCTAACACGTTCATGACTTCGCTCACCCCCAGCTGGTCAATTTTAGGACTCTATCTCAAGGCGGTATCTTCTCCCTCAGAACAAATAGGAACAAGATATGTTTTTTTAAAATTTATTTTAAATAAAAATACACCCTGAAAAAATACTGCTTTGCACAGGCTTTGTGACAGTGAAAATGTATAATCTGCTAAAGTGTAAGCAGAGGAGCCGAGCGTGGCGAGGGCACCGAGGACTGCAGTGCCGCCCCGGGCTGAGATGACCCTGTGTTGTCCTGGGGCGGGGGGTGCAGGAGAGTGCTCACGGCTGCCCCCCAGAGGGCGTGCACGGTGGTTTTAGCCACGTGGCCCAAAGCCACCCGGAGTCCTCCGCTAGCTCCTTGCTCGGCAGGCGCAGCTGGAGACGGAGGACCGGGCCCGGTCCCTGATCGAACCCAGGTGCTAGTGCCGTGTGCCTGTCTCCTCATCAGCTCAGAAGAGAATCCGGGGTGATGCAAACAGGGTGAATGTTCACTGGCTTATTTTTTGTTCCCTTTTAAAGTGGCTTGAATTTGTACAGAAATGAAATAATTTTGAACAGTAGTTCTTCTATTAAGCTCTTGAGTGGATGCTCATGTGTTAGTAGAAACACAGGGTGAGCGTTTACAGGCTTCTCAGCGGCTTAACATCTGCCGTGTGTCTCAGCTGAGTGTAAGTCAGTTTTTCATTAGAAACCCCAGACTTTTTTTTTTTTTTTTGAGATTTCTTTAGTTCCTGGATAATAAAAGTCCCTAATTCTGGATCGAATGAGGATTTTATATAATTTTATCTAAGGTTTTAAAACGAGCATTTCTGGTTGGTAGAAAATAGTGTGTGCCTGTGTGTCAGACGGCTTTGTGCAGAAGCTTGTGACGCAGGTGCGCTCTCATTAGGGGAACGTTGGAGAGTTGCTGGGAGAGGGGGGGCGTGGGGCCGAGCGCTTTGTGCCACACCTGCTCGTGTGTTTGTACGCCTGCCCACGTGCACAAGCCTCCCCGCGTACGTGCGCCCATGAAATATGGGGACATGGTATTTACACAGTCTTTCGTGTTGTTTGTCTAAATTGACTGCTTTCAAAACTGTCATTTTGGCGTGCTGGAATAGAGCGCCGTGTGGCGCTTAGGTGGGAGCCTCGGGAAAGACAGACCCACAGGCATTCATCCCATTCGGTGCCCACGTGCTGCTTGAGAGTCAGGTCAGTTGTGGGATTGTCTGCTTTGATGCTGACAAACACATGGCCGAGAGCAGTTTTATTTCTTCCAAATCTGGCATTCATTTCTGAAGAACATTTTGGAAGAGTGACCAGCTCCCCGCCCTTCCCCTCCCCCAGTGGAGGGACCGTTAGTTCCCCCCACTCAGCTTTGCACCATTCAGTCCCAGGGGAAAGAAGGTGAACACAGCCTCGTCTGCTCCTGAGAAGGGGAGCCAGACCGTCTCTGTCTGAGCGCACAGGTAAACTCAGCTGGCGAAGCACATCACGAACACAGACGTTTGAGTGGTGGGTTACTCCTGGGTGGCTACGGTGGAGCCCGTGCTGGTCTTCCTGCCAGTAAAATCAATGGAAACTATATGCATTTGATAGTAAGTAGGAAAATAAGAGTACCGCTGACATGGAAGTTTGGAAACCACCACTCTGATCCTTCGCTCCAGTCAGAAGCCTCTCTCGTCCTCCTGACGGCACCCAGCGGGCAGCCTCAAGTGCAGCCTGAGATCCTGCCTAACTTAGACGCTCCCGGCTGCTGGGCACCATCCCCACCCCGCTGGGCACCACTCAAGGCTCCCGGTCCGCCCTCAGTTCCGTCGGTCACTGGTCCCCCTGCACCCAGCCCCCCGCCGCTTTGTATTATAGCTTTGATATTTGGAGTTTGGGAAAACCTGGCTAAACTCAGCCATACAGTCTGAGAATGTGTTGATGTCATTATTAAGGAGTCTAAGAACTATAGTGAAGACTTAGTAAATTTACGTACAGTTTTCAAATCATTTATACAAAGATTTATCAAATGGACATGTCACTCGGCAGTCACTAAAGTATTTCTTGTATGTTCTCTTGTGTCCCTGCTGTGGGAAAACTAGCCGGAGGCCCATCAGCTTTCTCTGGGAAGGCTTTTTAGAGAGGGCCTGTGTATTAGTTCTTTACTGCTGTGTAACAAATTACCCTCACATTAAGCAGTTTAAAACCACAAACTTCCATTGTCTCACACAGTTTCCCTGTCAGGAATCCAGGACAGCTTAGCTGGGTGTTCAGGCTTAGGGTCTCATGCGGTAGCCATCCTCTGAGGCTTCTGAGCGGCCTCAGTTCGTTATCACGTCGACCTCACTGTCAGCAGCCTGCAGGGCCTTACGGCGTGGCAGCCGCCTTCCCCTAGAGCGAGTCATCCAGGATTGCTGGATGGATGGATGGATGGACTGACGGACAGGGACTGAGACCAAGTCAGAAACCGCAGTCTTTCCCCCAATCTCAGAAGAGGCATCCCACCCCTGCTGTCAGACTCTGGTGCTCACACACACCCGTCCTGCGTCTGCGTGGGAGGGTCCCCCCAGAGTCACCGGGAGTCTTGGAGGTGGCTGCCATCCCTGTTCCTCGTGGGGTTTTCAGGGACGCAGTGGGAGCTCATCAATATAAAGTCATTGGAAAGGGAATGTGACATTTAAAGGGCACAACCTTGCTCACTTTTTTTTTTAAACCACTACGGCTTTTCATTTTTCGCTTCTTTCCACCGAGCCCTCATAGCTCAGATTATGAAACACACAGGCCCTGTCTGCAGATGGGGCATCTCACACAACTCAAAACCAGAGAAAGGGGGCCAGTGTTAGCAGTGAGGGCTCCCAGCCTTGCTGTCTCTTTTCTTAGTCTAAGCCTGCTTATTCCCTGGGTGTGTGTCCACATAAAGCTCGGTTACTCCCGGGCCTGCCCTACCAATGTAGACCGCGGGAAGACTGGGTGCTGAGGGAGCTGACCCCCTGGGTCCTGCCAGCTCTGAGGACGCTCTTCTAGACTCGTTTGCAGATTGATGGTCCGTGTGGACAGAGAGGCCATCTCCTGACTCTGAAGTCCGCTTGGCCCCCCGGCTCTGATGGTTGGTTGATGAGTGACTGGGGAACTCTGCCTGTTGGGGCTCTGGTGTCCCACGTGGTGTCTCTGTCACCGCAGGCGGGTTCCAGCTCCGGCCCGGGGCCAAGTGTGTGCGTCATCGACGAGGTTGGGAAGATGGAGCTCTTCAGCCAGCCTTTCATCCAGGCCGTTCGCCGGACGCTGTCCACCCCGGGGACCATCGTCCTGGGCACCATCCCCATACCGAAGGGCAGGCCGCTGGCCCTTGTGGAAGAAATAAGAACCAGAAAGGACGTCAAGGTGTTCAGCGTGAGTACTGCCCGCCCCGGTAACTGCCGAGTCGGGGCAGGCTGGCTCCAGGCAGACCTTCGGCTTTGAATTACCGTTAGTTTTCCTCTCTGTGCTGGAATATGGGTGAGTCTGACTTTCTGTTAGTTTCCAGAACTTAGATTATCCCTTTGCCTGATGACAGCACAAGCCTGCGGGGAGCCGCCCGGTGGTCTCCGCCCCTGCTGCCACGCCCCCCGCCTCCCCTCCCGCCTCCCCCAGGCGCCAGGGCCTCACCAACATAGAATCGCCGGGCAGCTGGTGCTCCTGGTCTGAGCACATCTCTTCCCAGGGCGATGGTCAGGTTGGGACACTGAGGCGAATTCGTGCCCTTTTATTTGAAAGGTTTCCCATGGAAACTGACCCACTTCTGCTCATGGGGAAAGGAGACCCCCTGCAGCTCAGGGCTGCGGTCTGAAGCATGCTGTCCACATCCATGCCGTCCTGAGAACTTTCCACGAGGCTGGAAACGCGCTCTCCTGCACTGCCCGGTGCAGTAGCCCTTGGCCTCGTGTGGTTATTTACACTTCAATTACGTCAAATCAGACTTGAGAAATCCTTTCCCCAGTCACAGTAGCCACGCTTCCAGTACGCAGTGGCCACGTGGACCGCACAGCTGGGGAGTCTTGTTGGGCAACGTGAGGTTGGCAGACCCGCAGTGAGGGCGCCGCCTGGCGGCCGTGCAGACCTGTAGGGCGCTGGCCTCAGGAACCTGGCTGTGTGGGGCCCATCACCTGTCCTGACCAGCTCTTGGGCAGGCTGGTGGGAGAAGTGCCACGGTGGAGGGTGGAGCTTGCCTGGAGGATGAGCAGTTTGGGGGCAGCATTGAGCCTGCTGTCATGGACCCTGAACGCACTGCTGGCACTTCCCTGGACCCTCGCTTTCTTCCCCTGTGGTCTCTCTGGACCCTTCGAAATTGGATGTGGTGTTCCCTGTGCCCCCTTAGTTTGTTTGTGTGAGTGACAGCCACATCACTCTGCTCACCCCCTCCCACCCCCCAGGTGAGAAGCTTACGGGCCCCGCAGACGCCAGATGGACAAGTGGGGCTGGCAGGTCACTCCTTGGGGGGTGGGAGCGATGGTGCTCCAGCTGCAAAGTCCCGGGGAGCGCCTCAGTGCTGCTGCTTAAATGTCACCGTGGCTGGCTGCCCTGGTGGGACATCCACAGGCTGCCACCACAGTGTCCAAGGGTACTTCGGGGCAGCAACGAACATTAGGGTTAGAGCAGCCAGACTTGGAGACGTTTGTGCGTTGCCTCCTGCATTTATTCGCCCACTTATTTAGCAGCTGTGCCTGCAGCGCCTGCTGTGTGCTTGGCCTGGCTCCGGCCTCGGAGATGAGTGAGACCGGCCAAGTCCTTGTCCCCAGGGAGCTGACATTCTGCGGGAGCGGCTGGGCAACAAGAACACCAGCAAACGCTTAGCAGTTGCAGATACGGATAAAGGCAGAGACGATCAACCGGGACCCTGTGGCATCTGGGGCCAGAGGTGGGGTGGGGGTGAGGCGAGAACCCAGATTCGCAGAGAACGAGGGAGGGACCCCTGCGGAGCTGACCTGTGCGCCCAGGGCCGTACACCGTCACGCCCTCAGCCGCAGTTCGGAACCTGTGGGCCCTTGTCTTCAGAGTTTTGTGGCGCCTTCCCTGCCTTTTACTTGGCATGGCTTCCACATTAGAGTTTTAGGTTGTGGTTCTAGGGTTTCTGCAGAAATGGAGTCAGTGAATAGTGAGAGCTCATGAAAGATGGTTAGTTTTCAGGTCAGATAGCTTCCAGGCTGGACGGCTGGGCTGTGAAACTGCGGGAATGGCCATCTCTGCAGACGGGTCTAATGGTCCTAACGGGAGGCTCGGGAGTTGACTGTTACGTCCAGAAACAAGCGTGGTCTCTTAATATCACTGCTCCTCTCTGCACCAGGAAATTATTCTCTAGGCAAGGTGCTCCTTGTTCCTAATGACATATAAGCAAAGTGATGAGCTTTCGGTTAACTACGCAAGAGCCCGGGACTCACGTACCCCGTTGTCATTGTCTGTGTTGCTCCTTTGCAGCTCGTGTGATCCTTCTGTGCGTGTTTTATAAATGAGGAACCTCATTCTCCTTATCTGCAAGTTTAGGGGTTGGATGAGGTATTTCTTTGGTGCTGCCCCTTTTTAATATGCAGCAGGGTCCCCTGAATTCGTTTTGAGAGCATTCTATGCATCTGATGCTTATTCTGTGATACAGGCACACGTGAGGCTGGTTCCTCTTCCTCAAGAAAATCGGGTGGGTGTGGGGAAAGGTGGGAGAACATTCCAGGTGAGGAAGTCGATCATGCCATGGGGAGGGCAGCGGCCCCCGCCTTACAGGTGCGCGACTCTGGGCTGTGGGGATGGGACCGGCTCCTGAAGTGGGGAGAGCGCTCCCTCTCTCAGAGACCCTGTGCCAGCACGGCTGTCACTGCTGTTATGTCCGCCCCTCTATCCTGTCTGCGAGCTCCGCGGGGTCCCAGTCCTGGTCTGGGTTACCTCGTCATCCCCGCCCCTACCCACCGTCCAGTGTGTGTTGTGCTGTGTGGACGGAACAGGAAGGCCCAGGTGATGGGGGAAGAGATGGCCCTGCCCTCACTTGGGGAACAGCCCACTGTCCGGCTCCCTTCCCAGGACTCTGAATGCCTCAGCCACACTCATTGGGCCTGTGTAGTGAGAGGAGGAAAGATAAGACACAGATCCTCGGGTGGAGCCTGAATGAACTGTTACTTTGGGTTTGTTTGTGTAATGGTACTATTTACAGAGATAGCACATGGGGTCCGGGGTCCGGAGGCCTGACTTCTTGTCTGTCCTGTGGCCCCAGTGACCTCTGGGCTCTCAGGAAAATCTTCCTCATCTATCCAGTGCAGAGATGATCAAGTCTAAGTTCAGGGAGAGATGAGCAGATTACTGACCTTGGGAAGATTCCAGAATTCTAGGTGCGACTCAGTGCCAGTGCGGCCACTCTCAGGGGGCCCACCCGGAGGGTGGTTCCCCCGGCTTCACTCAGGCCTTCCTTCTGTTCTGTTCGAGTCAGGTGGCACTCGGGCCGGTCCCCGCCTGCACTCCCGCCACCCCTCCCAGAGTGCCTCACACTGGGCTCGATTCATAGCTCTTTCCATGGTTAAAATCCCTCAGTCACCCAGACCCTTTCCGCTTTCTGAGCCGTCACTTCGCAGAAGCCGGGGTGGGCTTGGAGCGTCCCTGCCTGCTTTCACACCTCGTCTTCCTGGCTCTTCTGGAATATTACCTGTCGGAGTAGGTAACGGAGGACAAGGAAGGGGACTCTGAAGACTGCTCTCTTGCTTCTGCCCACAGGTCACCAAGGAAAACAGAAACCACCTTTTGCCAGAGATTGTGGCAGTGCGTGCAGAGCGGCGGGAAGTGAGGGTCAATCACTGCTGCTGCTGCTCTGCTCGCGAGACACAGTGCCAGCTGGAGTGGCGCCCCTACCCCGCCCGCCAGGGTTTCCGCCCTGGGCTTCGTGAGCCCTCGGAGGCTCTGCCAGAGAAAGCCCGACAGCTGTTCTCCATAAAATGTTTAAAGGATCAAATGAGCCTTAATGCTGGATCAACTCCACAAGATTAATAATCCATCGTGGCTTATTTATGCCGAGAGATTTCTGTTTATTTCCTCTTGCAATTGTGCGTAAGATTTGGGCAAATTACGAAATGAGAAATGGTTTTCAGAGTATTAGGCTGGAATTGGCCGCCATTGAAGTTTATAAATGTGTTCAGGGAAGGGCGAGAAAAGAGTTCACGGCTTAATCAGTTTCGCATGTCATGAGAATTGAACCCCTCCAGGAGCGGCTGTGGCCTCGTGCCGCGCAGAGTGGTAACAGTTATTTGATTTTTTAAAAAATTAGTATTTAAAAAAAATTTCAGGTCCTCCCCTCACCCATCTCATTGTTTGTTTGTTTGATTATTGCTTAATAAAATGAAGATAAACGTGGTGTGGCAGACGTGCGGGTCCTTGTGCCGGAGGGGTGAAGTCTTGATAGCGTTTGGTCCGCAGCGGGCGTGGGCCTGTGGGTGCAGATCGGAACCCCGCTTTGGCCCCATTAATGTAGGCACATTCTTAAACCTTTCCATGCCCGGTTTCCCTTCCAGAAAAAGAGGGAAGTGGGCACTTTCAAAGGAAGGCACCGCCCCAGCCTGGAAGGAACCCACCATCAGCCCGGACACCCTGGAGAGCACCCAGGGTCGGGGCTTGGGGTGCGGAGAGAGAAGGTTCGGTCGGGCAGGGCACCGTGGGAAAGACTGCTGAAACTCCCAAAGGAGAACAGCTGCCCCCCCCGGGGGTTGGGGGAGCCCCTGGAGGCCTGGGGTGCGCTGGCCAGGCCTTTGGGGGATCACAGCTGAGCAGGGTCTTCCAGACTGAGACTCACTCCTGGCAGAGGGTGCCTGTCCAGGGAGAGGGAGGGGGTGTCCCCATCCTGCCGTCCCTGCCTGGCCGAGCTGTCCGGGAGGCCGGCCTAATGACCTCTGACAGGCAGGTGTGACTCAGCAGGACAGGATGGCACTGCCTGCAGGAGGGTCTGCGAGCCTCATGTGGTGGGATGCCCGCGGCCTCTGAGGCTGGGTCGAGGCTTCTCACGAAGGCCTGGGAGCCCGACCCCTGCGGTAAACCCACTCTCCTCCAACTCCCACGACCCTGAGTGGGCCCCTAGCAGCTCTCAGGGAACCGAGGAAGAGGGATGCAGGCCGGGGAGACGTGGTCTCCGTGCCGCCCACGCCCAGGCGTGCCAGCTGGTTGTCTCCTGCCGGCATGGGCCCCCATCAGGAGGGGGCCTCGGCGGCCCCCCTGGAGGGGACTGTTTACAAGGGCTCATGTCCGTCCAAGCATAAAGGGCCATCTTCCTCCTGCTGTTTGTCCTTTGAGCTCAGAGTTTCAGTGCTGACTGTTGAGTAGTCTGATACCGTCTTAAATTAGGAGGAGAGGGGTGCTTAGAGCTGAAGCCAGATGTGCTGGTGGAGGGTGAGAGTGGCAGGGTCTCGTCATAGGGACCCGCTGTACGTACAGGACGGCCCCTGCCACCCGTTCCTCTCCCGGTAAAGAAACGAGCCCGTGCCGCCAGTTACAGGCTGTGAGCCGGAGTCTGCGTGGCTTGCTCCCCGGTCCCCGCTGCCTGGGCTCCCTGGCTTCACGTGCTCCCAGATCTCAGGGCCGACGTTTAGCTGCGAGAAGGCGTAGCTGCAGTAAATCAGAAGAGCATTTGAGGGTCGGCAGTGGCGAGGTGCTTGGGTGACTATTGTGTTACTTTGTCAAATAGACTGATCAGCGAGCATGTGTGACGATGTCACATGCTTCCCCTGTGTCTTCAGAAATGAAATGTAATGAACAATAATGTTACGGTCTCAATGTGTCCCCTGCAAATTCACATGGAAGTCTCACCCCCAGTGTGGTGGTGTCATAGATGGGGCCTTTGGAGGTGATTAGGTCAGGAGGGTGGGGACGTCATGAAGGGGACTAGTGCCCTTGAAGAAGAGACCCTGGGGAGCTCTGTCACCCCTTCTGCCCTGTGAGGTCTTTTAAATGCACAGAATGTGATCTCTCTGAAGATCGTGGCTGCAGGAAGAGGACCCTGGAAAGTTGCAAGTTTGCTGAGTGCAAAGCAAGGGGGCAATGGTAGCCCAGAAGAAGGGGTGAGCCTTGCCCCCTTTCTCTTCCTGTCTGTCTCTGTGTTCATGGAAGGTTGTATCTGAGAAGATCTCGAGTGTGTGTGTGTATGTTGAGGGCAGGTGCTTGTGTCCCCAAAGCACGATGACTTGGGACAAAGCAGAAAGGTGGAGCCAACGGGGGAGGGCGAAGTGAACAGGCTTTGCATTGCCCATTTTGTGGGCCAGAAGTTGGCAATTTTAGAAAACAACTTGCCAGACAGGTGGCTTGAACACACAGCACAAAATTTAGAACCAGTAATGCCAGGTTAGCCACGTGATGATAGAAAGTCAAGCCCTGCAGTTTTTATATTATCTTTAGAGGAGAAGCAATTTTGTTTGGTGCCCGAATGTAGAAAATAAATAATTCTTTAGCTGTATTCGTGCAAAACATTTGAAGAACTCCGGCAAGAAAGTCGCCTTAGGAACATCTCCTTTAAATGGGGACTAATAATACAGTATTTTCCAAGGAGTACTCTGACAAACAGCTGACTGGCTGCAGATCAGATTATTAAGCTCATGAGTTGTAAGTATAGAAGTTGTTTACAACGCTTATGAATACCAGGTGTTGCGCTGTTGACAGCCAGGAGTCCCGGAGGGGGGTCCAGCAGTGCTCTACCCGGGAGCGGGGACCCGTGGGTCTACGTGTGTGCACACTCAGCGGGGACACTCGGGGCAGCTCTTTCTCTACTGCCACGGCAACTCAGAGAGTGGCATCCCTGTCTGAGTCTGACCTGTCGATAAACTACACCTCTTCTTCTGCTACTGCCTCCTCGGAACGAGATGCAGGGGAACCCAGGGTGCGGTGGCCACCTCATCTGCATGGCTGGAAACAGTGACTGTGTTTCTTACTTCTGGAGGCCCAAGGGCTGAATGTTGCTTGGCCTGGGTCATTTTCTCACTTAATTCGAGTAGACCCCCTGTCTGGGAGGCCACACTCACAGCTCAGGGCTGCCATTCCATCCTGCGGGCTTGGCTGCCAAGGCACCCAAGAGAATTTCAGGAACCTCCAGCCAGGTTTGGTCAGACCAACGTAGAGAACTGTGGTGAGGTTCTAGCAGGTTCTCTTTCGACAAACACCTGCATCTCAAGCAGAAATCACCAAGTGTGCATCTCCAGGGATTGATGATTTGAGAATGATGCACTGTTTCTCTGATTACAGAGCCCACATACGGTTATTAATTGCTAATTCTTATGTTACAGAAAGAAAAAATTGCTGTCTACTTCAAGGGGTAAGGAATTCTCTGCAGTACCCTACTGCCGACACTTCCAAATCCTAGATACCCGTAAGAAATGTGTATGATTGTTTCCAAATTGAGCATCTCTAACTATTATCTTTCCAAAAAGGATGGTTCATCAGGTCAGTGATGGTGTTTTCTATGGACTCTGTTCTGGGAACCCTTCCTCCTCCCTCACGTCAGTGAGAGGACACGTTTCTGCTCTAACCAATGGGAATCTTAAGATGAGAAAAGTCTTAGAATTTAGGAATTTGCCCAAATACCATTCTTATAGTAAAGGGTAGATTTTTTTTTTTTTAAAGAAACGACAAGTTTCAGCAGAAGTCAAACAACTGGACACAGCAATAACTAAAAACATTTTAATTCCAAAAACAAGGGTGTGCCCTGCGACACAGTAAGGATTGCCTGGCTTGGAAACAAGCCTACGTTCCTGGGAAGCACACAGGAGCCCCGGCGAGCCGGGGCCTGGCTTCCGGCAGGAAGGCGCTCTGGCTGCAGTGAGCACATCATTCCGAGGTGGCTCTCCACGCCCCGCGCGGACTAGACTTCTGCACTCATGTTGCTGGGGACGGTTGGCTTCTTCCATAGGATGCTTTGGACGTGACTGCATGCTCCATCACGTTCCTTGCAGTGAAGCTTAACATCTGCATGAATATTATAAAGAAGTGAGATTTTTCTCTAAACGTAGACTGAACATCAGCGCATTTGACCAGCTGATGGCGTGATACGTGCTGCGTGGGCTCGGTCACCGTAACGCCTAAAATGCCAGTTGTTCAGCATGCAGCGGTCTAAGTTCCCCAGGGCGGGAAAGACTTATTTATGTGCTCTACTTGAGATGTCTTAAGATGTTACATGGCTTTTGTTTGAATTTTCCAGTACTAGAAAGTGTTCTGTGCCCCCGCATCCCACCGCTCTGGGGCCGTGAGCGCCCAGGGCCGTGCTTGGCAGGAAGGAGGCTTGATGTCAAGACCTGTTTGCATCAGGTGAGATGTTTTTCGAGAACCGAAGATAAAGTTTGTTTTCTGCACAGCTCCCAGATTCTACAGGACAGCTCCAGGGTCGCATCATCCGTTCTTTTTAGAAAGAGAAAACTGGAAATTCCATCCCTCCCCGACCACGGGGCCCCTCCCCCACCACGCGGCTCCGCTACTGCTCGTCTGAAGCACTCTGCTGGGAGGCGGTGTCGTCCAGGCCCATGTCCTCCTGGCTCGCTCTTCTGCAGATCACCCCGAGGTTCTCCGCCCCGGCCCCAGCCAGAGGGCGGTCTCGAAGTGGCTCCTGCTCGGTGGTGGCCTCAGTGGGGTCACAAGGCTCAGAGAAGTGCTTCCAAAGAGAAACAGCGAGTGGTAAGTCAGCAAACTTGCCTGCCTCTCCCACCTGCCACCCCCAGGGCCGTAGGTACCAACCCATAGTGTTGCAAGAACCTGGGGTCGGAGTCTGGAGTCAGGTCCAGCCACAGAGGACTAAAGAGGGGCCTTCAAGGAAGGGGCACGCAGCCCAAACCACGTATCTGACTTAGTGAGGGGGCTGCCTCTGCACACAGGGAGCTGGGCCCAGGTAATCTGGAAAGTGCTGATCTTGGGTAAAAGGTCGTAAGTGAGCCCAGATTTCCCGGGTTTGAGGCAATGTCACTTCCTTTACACTTTGCCCTGCGTAGGTGCTAAGTTCTGCCGGTTTGACCCTGCACAGTAATACAGAGGCATTTTATTCTGGCTACGTTTAGTCCCAAGGACCCAGCCATCCTTGTTGGAGAGAGGGAAAGAGAATTTGCCGAATCCCAAGACTATAGCCACAGACTGAAACCAGACTGGTGGCTGTCGGACTGGTGTGATAGTGTGGGCACTTACTGAGGAAGGGGAAAGGGAAGGCTGTCCGTTTCCGTTTAGTTACCTAACTGAACTTCATCAAAGTCCTGAAGTAACGGGGGCTCCGGGATGCTCATAAGCCCCGCCCTGAAAGCGGCTCACCACTGCTGCGGCCCCGTGGCTGCTCTTAGGGCAGCTCATGCTGGCCTCGGTCTCGGGGTGGCCGAGTGCACCACTCCTGCTTCTCCTGGGGGTCTGGGAGTTGGGGGGGTAGGGACCCCGCCTGGAGGGCTTGTCCCCCTCATCCACCTCCAGATACCTCCACACGGAACCAAAGGCCCAGCAGGCCTGGCTCCCTGCTTCCCCGCTGGCAGGAGAGCGTGTGAACTTAGAAAAGGAGCAGGGAAATCTCCAGGCTGGCCCTGCTTTCTGCCTCACTGTCCTCTGTTCCCCTCCCTCCCCAGTACAGCAGAGAACTGCCAGGTGTTCACCAACTTCCTTACTTGTGAAGCTCCAGTGTTCATCCAGCGCCAGCTAACCTGGAGCTATGGCTGAGCAACTGTCTCTTCGGGTGAATCGTCAAAACTCTGCCTACCGTTTGAACACCTGAAGCTGAAGGCCATCCTGGCAGCTTTACAGTGAAATCTGGTGGGTGGGAGTGAATGTGTGTCCTTTCCCTTGGGCCAGGGGAATGTGAAAGAGAAGGAAATAAGTCTCCGGCTGCAGGGACCAGTGAGGACACCCCCCCATCCCAGGTCAGGGCAAAGCGGGGAACGCTGTCATCAGGCACCAGCTGACAGCGCCTGCCCAGGCATCATCATGTGCTCTGTCTCCTGTCTGCCTCAGAGCAGGGCCAGACCGCCTCTGGTCTAATCACCTGCCCTCACTGTGGATCGGGTGTGTTTCCCTGCGGGACCCAAACTCACACAGTCACTCACACTTCACGCAGTGTGACGCACTAACAATATACGTGCTTCTAATTCATCTGTTTTTCCAGTATAATTGGAGTTGTTAAAAAAATTTCTTATCTTCAATTTTCAAACCCTTTACAGTTTTCTTTCTTCTTGGAATGTCATTATTCTGCATGGAATAAATTTGGGATAACAAAACACTCTGGGACACTGTGGCATTACTTTGATAGCTATTACATATTACCTATAAAGATGATTTTGCTCAAAAGAAAATATTTTATCTATTGGTGTGTATACTTATATGTTCTTACTATTAAATACTTGTATTGCAAATGAAAACTATTGCAAATTACTTGTAAAAACCTTGTGTACTTGGATGAAGGAAAGCATCGCCCTATCTGGGTGACAGGCCCCTGAGGAAACACAGTTGTCTCCCAGATTTGGGGGATGTGGTGATCAGTGTTTTACTCTGGGGACCCTGTGGGGAAGGCGATGGGAGCCTGCGGGCCGGTGGACCGGGGTCAGGAGCCCAGGAGCCCGCCCGCCGAGCCCCTTACCCGTGCAGGCTGGCCGGCGGCCCTGGCCGAAGGGCCCATGGTGATGTTGACGCTGCTGGATGACTGGGTGTCACTGGTGTTGCCACCCTCTGCGGCGGACAGTCCGGAAATGACCAGAACGCTTGAGAAGCTCCTCTTGCCGAAGAGGAAGCTCAGGGTGGAGCTGGTGGACGAGCCCAGGCTGGACCGGATGAGGGCCTCGGCCCGCTCACGGACGCTCAGGTGGCCGGTGGTGGTGACAGGCGGGGGCTGCGAGTGCAGGGAGGCGGCCGAGGTGTGCAGGGACAGCCGGCTGCCCGAGAGCCTCTGGGCCAGCTCGTGGACCGATGTGGACGTCTGCAGGAAGGCCGGGTGGCCCTCCACCAGGGGGCCGGACGAGCGCAGGACGGGTGGCGTTTGGCTCAAGGCCCCGGAGGCCTGGACGGACCGACTCCTGCCTTTCCTCCTGCCTTTAGAAGAAAGCAGAGGGACCGGGTGGCCACAGCAGGCGGTCACCAACATCAGTGTCTGCGCAGTGAGGCGGGCAGGCGGCCTGCTCCGCGGGCCCCGAGGGACTCAGGTTGGCCCTCGGGCCTTCTGGGCCTGGATTGGGGGCTGGGACCCCAGGGCGGGGCTCCCCTGAGGCCTGGGAACTGAAGGGCTGACCCAGGGCAGGGCGGGGGCATCGGTGTGGGGGGCATGGCCATGGGGATGGACCCGTCCGGTTTGCCCAGGACTGTCCTGGTTCAGCACCGAAGTCCTGCATCCCCGGAAGCCCCTGTCCCTGGCAAACCCATCGCATGGCCTCATCAAGCCCCGTCTTGTCCCTGCTGCAGGACTGGGTCCCAGGCCCCTCTGGTAAGCAGCGATAAAGGGAAAACACGCAGGTCTGTGTCATTCTTAGCTGCCCTCAGAAAGGGAAGAAAAGGATCGAGCCACAGTGCTGTGGCCTTTGTTTTCTAGAAATTTTCCCTGAAGATCAAGGTCTTTAAGAGGAAGCCTTCACCGGCCCCACCCAGGCTTGCAAGGCCCAGGTTCCCACCTCTCTTGGGGCCTCCGGGGACTGGAGCGGCTCCCAGCTCCCTTTGGCCCGCGGTCCCTCCCCACTCAGGGTCCCTCCTGGCCCAGCTCTTGCTTGTTGAGACAAGGTCATTTTTTTTTTAATGGAGGGACTGGGGATTGAACCCGGGACCTTGTGCATGCTAAGCATGCTCTCTACCACTGAGCTCCACCCCACATCCCCTGAGACAAGGCCACTTTTGACACAAGGGACTAGGTCCTTGCACCCCAGGGGTTTGGTCCTGGCTGTGACACTGGAGGAGGGAAGGCTGAGTGCCCGTCTTGTGCCCTACCTTCCTCGGCAGCTTTAGATTCTGAGCAGGTAAGAGTGCGACCTGCCAGGACACTGAACTGCTCAGCTTAAGCCTCAGTCATCACTGGGTCTAATTTTAAAATATTATTTTTAAAGGGGCAGCTAGTGACATCACGATCCTCCCAGCTGCCTTATGGGCGCATCTCCTACAATTACATCCAATCAGTAAAAACAGAGGGCGTTGAGGGGTGGGGACCCCCAAGGACTGTGCAACGCATCTTCTCGTGTTTCACCTCACCCCAAGTGCCCACATCATTTATTTTAGTTTTTTAAATTTGTTTCAGGTATTTTAATTTTTGTCAAAGAGCCAAAACAACATGAATATGATTGACGACACCTCAGGGTCCTCTCCAGAGTTCCAGTCCCGAATTCTCCCCCAGTGCGACCGCCATCATGAAATCGCTGTGTCTGTTTCTAGTCCACATTTTTATATTTTCACTGTAACATAACCGGACCCGTGAACAGGATACAGCATATTTATATGTTTTCTGAATTTTAGAGGAATGCTCTCCTACTGCATTCTCCAGCTTGACTTTTCATTCAATGTTTTTATGTTCTCTTCCTGATAAATATGTAGATACATGTCAGTTTCCTTCATTTTTACCAGGATATACCACATATATTTGTCTTTTCTCCTATTGATGGGACATTTGTGCTGTTTTCGGTCTTTTATCACAAATACTGTTTGTGGCATATACGCCATCTTTTCTCTAGAGCAGTTTTCAATCTTTGCACATCAGAATCACCTGGGAAGTTTTTTTACCCCAAGTGCCCAAATTATTAATTGTGCATCATGTGATCCTGAAATATTTACTTGTGTCTCTAGGAGAGCCCTAGAGTGAGGCATCTTTTGAGAGAACGCCTCAGGGAACAGATGTTAATCTGCACACCGTGGGTCCCCTCAGCCCTGCTCCTCCCACGGCCGCTGGCTGGCTGGCTGAAAGGACCCTTCCACCTCACGTTAACCTGAGTGCAGTGTGCTCACCGTGGTCCACGGGGGAGGCGTTGCCCATTTCCAGAGGGCACTGGTGTTCCCACCTGGCTCCCCCTTGCCTGTCTGCTGAGAAATCGGGGTCCCCCCCCCTCAGCAATGCTGCTCACGGAGCAGTGGCACTGGTCAGCCCCCAACATGGGCCTCCCCCGGGGCTGGGGCACATCTGGACCATCTCTGCTGATGCTCTTACCGAGGAGGAAAGCAGAAGAGAGGGATCCTGATTAACCAGAATTAAGAACAGGGACGGTGGTTTGTTAGTTTATTCAGCATTTGGCCAGGCCAAACATCTGTTTGTGATTTATAGTGTGACGCTGACTGCTGTCCAAAATACTCCGCACTGATCCGAGAGACAGTGATTTTGATGCTGGAGAGGCCACCCATACTTGGTGGGGGAACTTCTCCGCTAATCCCAGTAACAAAGGGACAAAGACCCATCTGTGTGTCAGAGAGGAATGGTCTGTGTTCTATGCAAGATGGGGTGACCCCCTCCAGAAATTTCATTGCTTCTGATTTTCTTGGGGGTTTTTTTTGTCACTCTTTTTTTTAAAAAATTAATTTTGCAAATGGAACAAGTAAGAAACCAAGTGAAATGCATTACTACTACTCAGGGTCATTACTGTGTAGTTTAACTTACTTTGCTAATTACTTCATTATCAAATTATGAGTCTTTCCAGGGAAAACCTCCTTAGAACCTGGGCTGAGAGTCTATATAAAGTACCTTCCTTGGTTCCTTCTCCTGGCACTGTTCCTTCATCTTTGATTGTTATCTGAAAGTGGTACCAACAGAGGGGCACCGACTTCCTCTCCAATCTGGGACGCAGATTAGCTGTGACTTCCTAAGTGCTCCCAGCAAGCAGGTCCCCGGCCTCCCCCAGCGGGCCAAGGCCCCTTCCAGCAAGAAGACCGCAGGTAGTCAGGCCAGAGTCAAGGCCACAGGGCGTCAGGGGACACTAGCCAGTGCTGGGCACACCGGGGCAGCCATGCACAGTGTGGTCGCCCTGGACCCCAGTCCTCTGAGAGTCTGGAAGGGCCGAGACTGAGACACTGGGCTGGGAACCCAGGCAGGGACAAAGGGAGTGAGGAAACAGCTGGAATCCCTGTGGTGGGAACTGGGCCTCGGGTCCTGTGTGTAAAACCAGACCCCTGTTCTTAGAATTTGATTCACAGTCACCCTTTAGAATGGCTCAGTCACTGCTACTCGGTGAAGCTTCTCTGTTGTGCCCTCCCCAGTCAGCTGCACCACCTCGGCCCCAGGGCCCTGTCCCCAAGGCCTCACCAAGAGAGCGTTCAGTCTTAGATCTGGAGAATCTTCTAAAGATATAAAGTCAGGTCCCTGTGGGGTCCTGGCAGGGGGCTTGGGGCACAAAGACAAGCCAATGGGATCAGCAGCCCTCGGCTCCCCATTCTGGGCCGTGACGGCCAGAAACTGGCTATGGTTGAGTTTCGCTTGGGGTTCTGTGACCCAAGGGCCTGGTACCCCGGCCCTTGGTACCCCTGGTATCCCAGCCTCAGCGGGCGTGGCTGAGTCGGGAGGGCGACCATCCGCATTCAGCCAGCGTCTGCACAGCACTGCCTCAGCCCTGAGGGGCCCCTGGCACTTCAGACGGTCCCCCTCGGCCCCCTCCCATCACATCTCTCCCCGCGGGCCAGGAAGCCACGGAAACAAGCAACATGCCACCTGCTTCCACACCCTCCCGCCGCCCCGTGCTGGGCGCCTGGCACTCCAGAATGTCCGGCCCACATCCAGAGCCTGCACAGACCTGTCCCCGCACTCGCCCCCCAGGGTGGGCCTGGGGCCTTCCTGCAGCTCTGTGCACCCGAGGCTGAGGTGAGGCAGGGAGCAGCTGTCCGCAGGGTGTGGATGGAGTGTGGACAGGCAGCCCATGTGGTCTACACACACGTACAAGGCCCCCATTGGGCAGAGTGGGGCGGGGGGGGGGACAGCGAGCTGTGGTCTCCATGTGTGCTCCTGTCCCCGGCCCGGAGAAGTCAGGGGCCACCCACCAAGCACCCACAAGCACTGTGCTGTCTTAGTGCAGGAGCGGACGGCCCACAGTCCCTGAGCTCACACACGCAGAGTCGGGGCAGTGACCCCCAGTTCATATGCTGAGATCCTAACCCCTAGGTCCTCAGAATGTGACATGATTTGGAAACAGGGCTGAGGCAGGTGTAACTAGTTAAGATGAGGTCTTACTGGAGCGGGATGGACCCCATCCAATGTGACTGGCGATAAAGAGGGGGAAATGGGACACAGACAGGTGCACAGGGAGGAGGCCACGCCACGATGCAGGCTGAGATCAGGATGAAGCAAATGAAGATAAGGATGCCACAGATGCCAGCAAATCCCCAGAAGCCAGGAGAGAGGCTGGGGACCCACTCTCCCTCGCAGCCTCAGAAGGAAGCAGCCCTTGCTGGCACCTTGACCTTGGACTTCCAGCCTCCGGGACTGGGGGACAATCAGCATCCGGTGTGGAAACCACTCAGTCTGTGGGACTTTGTGACAGCTGCCCCGGCAAACGCATACAGGTTTGTTCTGGGGGACGTGGAAGCTGTGATTCAACAGAAGAACGTCTTAGGCTAAAGTCCCATCACTCTGGCTGGTCTGTGGGAAAGAGATTTCTGATTCTGTGCTGTTGTCAGGGCTGCATGAATGGCTGGAGAGGGCAAGAGAGCTGTTCGTCCTCTTTGAGGACAGGAGGGGTGTGGTGGTCCTTGGTCATTGTCCCTGCAACACACTGCCCCCTGACTCTCTGACCCTCTGCAGGGGGCGCCCAGTCTCAGGATAACCCCCCAGGGCAGCGCCTTCTTTCCACAGACATGTTAGCTTCCTGAGCACAGGGAGGGACGTGTGTCTGCACCTTGTCCCCCATCCGTCCCCCTGCCCATAGTGGTGCCCTGCAGGAACCCAGGCATCTGCTTCCAGGAAGAGCTGGGCGTCGGCTTTGTCTGGTCGGGGCCCAGAAGGAAGACCAGTTGGAAGAGGAGCCCTTCAGCCAGGGTACAGAGTCAGTGGGGGGGGGACCCTGCTAGCAGCACAGATGGGGTGCTGGGAGGGAGGAGCCCGGGGCAGTGGGTCCATCAGGCTTGGGGACAAGGACAGCACTTGATGGGGGAGGCAGTGTCC